>NC_080165.1:112866863-112944363 GCF_950295315.1 Erinaceus europaeus | reverse complement strand
ATGTATCACTAATACAATAATGCATTCACTAGCAATACTACTACAGAAAATTTTTCTGTAAGGCAGTATCAAAATTTATTTTACCAAGTATTTCACAACATTTAGATGGTTCCCAATATTTTTATTACTATAAATGAAGTATCTGGATACAAATTCTTGGGTATGTTATTTGGTATTAAAGGGTAATATTATCTTAGAGGCATGCCAAGTTAGTACAGGTGGGAAACCTCTTCTTCTTCTTCTAGCGTTTGCCCTTCTTCCGTAGCCAGTCAACAGCGTCAGATTGAGCCTGATGTAAAGTTTCGAGACCTCCTTTGAATCTGGAGAGGTGGCAGTCGTTGACTATGTGGGTCATAGTCTGTCTGGAGCCGCAGGGGCAGTTCGGGTCGTCTCTGGCTCCCCAGCGTTGGAACATAGCGGCGCACCAGCCATGGCCTGTTCGATAGTGATTGAGGAGGGCCCAATCATAACGTGCTAGGTCAAAGCCGGGTTGACGCTTGCAGGGGTCTGTGATGAGGTGTTTGTTCTTTACCTCAGCTGACTGCCAACTCTGTTTCCAAGAGTCTGGAACAGAGAAGTTCAGTGTAGGCGTAGGGGACCAGATTGGGTGACGAGACGTCAAGCGTTGGACAGGGTGGGCAAAGATATCTGCGTATATTGGCAGGTCCGGTCGAGCGTAGACGAGGGAAATGAACTTAGATGATGCAGCATCCCGACGAATATCTGGCAGGGCGATGTTGCTAAGAACTGGCAGCCATGGAACCGGGGTGGAACGCATGGTTCCAGAAATTATCCTCGTGGAGGAACATAATTTGGAATCGACCAAGTGGACATGGGGGCTATGGAACCATACTGGGGCACAGTATTCTGCAGTGGAATATCATAATGCCAGAGATGATGATCGTAGTGTGGAAGCGCTCGCGCCCCATGAGGAGCTGGCCAGTCTTGCAATGATGTTATTCCTCGCGCCCACCTTTGCTGCAGTTTTTATGAGATGTTCGTGAAATGACAGAGTGCGATCGAGTGTAACCCAAGATAGACTGGCTGGGCTTCATGCCGGATTCTCGTATCGCCAAGCTGCACATTAAGCTCACGCGAGGCCGAGGCATGGTGTAGATGGAAAACAGATGATACCGTTTTTATAGTGCTAGGGATTAGTCACCATTTTTTACAGTAATCAGATATCAGAGACATGTCTTTCGTGAGTGTTTCCTTGAGGATGTCGAACTTGGATGCCTGAGTTGCACAGCAGATGTCATCGGCGTAGATGAACTTCCTTGAAGAAGTTTCTGGGAGGTCATTGATTTAAATATTAAATAGCGTAGGAGCCAGAACAGAGCCCTGGGGGAGGCCACTTGAGACAAGTCTCCATTTGCTAGACTTGTCACCCAGATGCACCCAGAATCTTCTGTTTTGGAGAAGAAACGATATAGTGTTGGCCACCCATGGAGGCAGGCATCTTGAGATCTTGACTAGGAGACCACGGTGCCAGACCTCTGAATCATGTATATTCAGAAAGTATACTTACCTCCAACTTAGATTATACTTCCTAATTTGGAAGTATGCTTATCTATAGTTTATTTTTTTATTATTATTTCTCACTGCCTTGGCTGTATCTGACTTTAGTCAATGTGGCCACCTTACCCTAGTTGTCTCACTAAATATACCATATCATTTCTTAGGTCCCGACTCAGATGATCCATCTCCAGAACCTGTGTTTCTAAACACTCTACTATACTATCCTAGAAATACAACTCAGGAGGACTTTCCTGTATCATAAAAGCACGATACAAAGTGCCCAATTCATTACTCTCTTAGGTTGCTTTAGTCATTGACTGCATGGCATTAATTCAAATGAAACTATCACTGTCTTGATGTACCGGACTAACTGGAGAAACTTTGATTCAGCAAACTGAATGCCCTGTGGGCATTTGGAAACCTCAGGCACAGAGAATAACCTTGAAGAAATGCTTGCTTCAAAAAACAATGGTGGGACCTTAGAGTTAAAAACAAAAACACATTTAGTAGACAAAGTTGATTTGTGTTCAAGGAAGCAGCTACATACACCTTGGGAAAGATGAGCATTTGGGGAAACTATTTCAAGTGCTGTAACAATTTCTAGATCATGTGTTGCTAACTCTGACCTCAAGGAGGCGGTGGGGGGATGTAACCCCTAAAGTATGTACATTAACAAGTTTGAGGACCTTGGTTCAAGCTTCACAAGTGGTAGAACAGGCTGCTGGCCTTTGTCTCCCCTTCTCTCTGACTTCCTTGCCCTATATCTCTCTGTCTCTATCATAATATAACTAAATAGGAGCTAGGCGGTGGGGCACCCAGGTAAGTGTCCTATGCACAAGGATCTGGGGTGAGCCCCCATTCCCACCTGCAGTGGAAACACTTCACAAGTAGCGAAGTATGTCTGCAGGTGTCTATCTTTCTCTCCCCCTTTCTATCCTCCCACTCCCCTCATTTTCTCCCTACCCTATTCAATAAAATGGGGGTGGGGAGGAAATGGCCACCGGGACCAGTGGATCCATAGTGTTGGCATGGAGCCCCAGAGATAACCCTGGGGGCAAAAAATAAATAAATAAACATTTAAATGAATTTTTTTATGTTTTTATAAAAATATCAACAACACTACCCTGAATAATTGAACAGAAGTTCCTCTAGGATGTTTTTCTTATTTGAAAAATTCATTTTGATTAGGGAGATTACTTAAGATATATACTGTTCTGGAAAAAAATACAAGCAGAAACTTTAATTTTTTTGTGACAATAAATAGACTAGAATTGACATTGATGAAACTACAGAAATGATGGAAGTTTCTTTTTGTTGAAGCTGTACTTGAGTCTAATACATGCATGATTTCATTGCTCTGAGTCACTTGTTCATTCAGATAGTGAGACAGAGAAACAGATGAAGAGGGATAGAGATAAAGAGGGGGGGAGTGAGTGGACAACAATGAAGCTCCCTCCACTGTCATAGCATCTCCTATGTGGTGCTGGGGCTCAAATTTGCAAAATGCCAATGCAGTTACCATAGCAGCTGAGCTATGTCTCCAGTCCTGGTAGAAGTTTCTAATATCAAGTCTTAGCTCTTTAATAATCAACTGCCTAGTACCTCATAAATATTATCACATTTCTTTCTATCAGCTCACAGAAGATCAAGAACTAACCAATTATTTCAGGCTGGTTGTAGAATTGTTCTCCAAAAATGATGCTCTTTTTACTTTGCCTACCTGTCATCAAAAGATTACTAATTGTGGTTATTTTTATACTTATGGACTGTCTTTCCTATTTTCTTTTCCCCCAGCTCTTTTGTTATCCATAATAAAATGAATTCACCATTGTAACTGTTATCACTTGGTATATATATATATATATATATATATATATATATATATATATTTATATATATATATATTTTAAGAATCAAGTGATTCTCTTTTTAAAATTTGTTTATGTTTTGTATGTTTTTCAATTTAAACATCACTTTATGGAAGTAACATTAATTTACAGTATTGTTATCATGAACATACATTCATGTATTCCCCTAAAGTAGGTGTCAGTTCATCCTACTCTGCACCAAGCTGTCATCAGTTCCACCAATAAATTTAGATCTCCAGTCTCCACTTACTGCTCCTCGCTTTCTCTTTCTGAGTCCTTCAATTTGTGCAAAAAAACTATAATCCATTAAAATGTCTTTTTGTAATGGCACACTTTAACGATGACTTTTTAGTCACTATGAGGCCACCCCATCAGCTGGGGCCCTATTCAGGGAGTCCTGAAATTCCCAAACAGACATGATGGGTCTAGACCTCAAATAAATCCCTCTCTCCATTGTTACCGGTCATCTCTATCAAAAACAACACAACAGACCCCCTTTGTGGGCCCCCATAGGATCTTGCCCTCAGCGTGTATCAACAACGGTAGAGAATGTTCCATCATCCAAAGGGAGACTGGACAACATATTCTATGTTCCACCTGAGGAAGATGGGTCCTGAAACTGAGGCAGCTTGGAACGTTCCTACTCATGACCATAGAATGTGAGCTCAGATCTACAGGGACACAGAGGTCACATACACTCCTAAGCTGAATATGGGCCACAGATCAGATCAAATTGATGGGGTTGACAGTCAACAATATGTATATGCCTTTCCTCTATTTGGGAGCTACTCTTTTCCCTGATCCAGCTTTCTAGTCCTTTTGCTAGCCATGACATCATCTCCCCAGACAAGAACTTAGATCTACCTGCATATCAGATGTCAGGTTCAGATTAAAAAAAAAAAAAAAAAACTAGTATAGTCATGAGCCCTTTGGAATATAACTAAAATAGGCCTACTAACTATCTACAGAATGGAGGACCCCCCCCCAACTCATCATCTGAACTATTTCAGCCTTTACATTCATGGATAGTTAACAATTTGTTTGGCTCTATATATTAACTCTTTTTTCAGCTACCAGGTTCCGGATGCTAACATGATGCCAACTGGACTTCCCTGAGCAGACAGCCCCACCAATGTGTTCTGGCCCCACTTCCCCAGTGTCCGCCCCACTAGGGAAAGAGAGAGACAGGCTGGGAGTATGGATAAACCTGTCAACGCCCATGTTCAGCAGGGAAGCAATTACAGAACCCAGACCTTTCACCTTCTGCACCCCATTGGTCCAGGCTCCCAGAAAGAATAAGAAAGCTATCGGGAGGGGATGGGATATGGAGTTCTGGTGGTGGGAATTGTGTGGATTTGTACTCCTCTTATCCTTTGTTTTTTGTCAGTGTTTCCTTTTTTATAAATAAAAGTTAAAATAATTTTATTTGGTCTTATTTTGTTAGGTAGAGACCAAGAGAAGAAATGGAATATAGGGAGGCAGAGAAACTATAGTAGTCCTCTCAAGGTCACAGATATGGGTTGACTATTACCTCTATAACTGTCTGTCTATATTTATTTTTATGTATTTTCCCATTTATTCCATGGCCCCATCTTTTTTTTCCCTGCCTCCACAGTTATAGCTGGGGCTTGGTGCCTTCACCATTAATCCACTACTCCTAGAGGCTATTTTTTCCCCTTTCATTGCCCTTGTTGTATTATCATTGTTGTTATTATTATTGTTATTGTTGATGTTGTTGTTGTTGGATAGGACAGAGAGAAATCTAGAGAGAGGGTAAGACAGGGAGGTGGGAGAGAAAAATAGACACCTTCAGACCGGCTTCACTGCTTGTGAAGCGAGCCCTTGCAGGTGAGGAGGGGGCTCTAACCCGGATCCTTATGCAGGTCCTTGAGCTTGGCGGCATGTGCGCTTAACCTAATGCGCTACTGCCCCACCCCGCTTCTCTTCACTTCTATTAACGAACGATTATAGCTATGTTAATGCCCAAGAAGTAATCATAAAAAAAAACTTTAAATACTTAGTTGAAGACACTTTTTTTAGTTTGATCTTCTGGTACCTGATGTACCTAAAAAATGCTGTCAATACTCAATTGTTGGAATTCATTAGATTTTTGGAAAAAAGAGAATGTAAAACCATAGCACTTACGTTTTTTTTCTTTTTAGTATCTCAAAGATTCAGAAATATACTCATTGATTCTGTATTATCGAGTTCCAGAAATACCCAAATATGCTCAGGCCTTTCATATAAAAATTATTCAAATGCTGTTAATGCCCATAAAAAACTTACAAAACAGGCAGAGGAACAAGAAACTTAGAGATTACACTGCAAAGACTTTGTGGTGGATGTGGTTTAGGGTAAGTTTTAATGGGTGAATAGGAATTCAAAAGATAAATAAGAGAAGGAAAGCACATCAGAGCACATATAAACAATGTACAGGATGTACTAAATGCACAGAAGCTTGTGCATGACTGTTTATAGAAACATCATCCATAATGGGCAAAAGTAGAAACAACCCAAATGTCCATCAACTGATGAACAGGTAAGTAAAATGTACTAGAACCATACAACAAAGTATCATTTAACCATAAAAAAGGAAATAAATAAGTGATACCTGTTATGACATGGAATAATATTAAAATTGTGGTGAGAGAAACCAGTCACAAAGGAGCACACACTGTTTGATTGAATTTATATGATTAGTCCAGAATAAGTAAATTTATAGAGACAGAAAAATAAATTAGCGGTTTCCATAGGATGATGGGAAAGGAGAAGTAGGAAGTAGCTGTTAATGTGTTTCTTTTAGAGTAATGGATATGTTACAAAATTGGACAGTAGTAGTAGCTGCACAATCTTGTGAATATGCTAAAATCTGCTACCCTGTGTACTTTCTTTTTTTAATATTTTATTTTATTTTAATGAGAGAGGCACAGAGAGAGACCAGCTCTGGTTTATGCTGGTGGTTGGCATTGAACCTGGGACCTGGGGGCCTCAGGCATAACAGAGTCTTTTTTCATAGCTATTATGCTATTTCTTCAGCTAAACTATGTACTTTCAACGGATTACTATGATAGCATATGAATTTGTCTCAGGGTAGTTGGGCTGTAGCGCAGCGGGTTAAGCGCAGGTGGAGCAAAGCACAAGGCCCGGCATAAGGAAGGATCCCGGTTCAAACCCCGGCTCCCCACCTGCAGGGGAGTCGCTTCACAGGCGGTGAAACAGGTCTGCAGGTGTCTATCTTTCTCTCCTCCTCTCTGTCTTCCCCTCCTCTCTCCATTTCTCTCTGTCCTATCCAACAACGACAACAACAATAACTACAACAATAAAACAACAAGGGCAACAAAAGGGAATAAATAAATAAAATAAATATTTAAAAATATATATTGGGCCTTTAAAAAAAAAAAAGGAATTTGTCTCAAATGACAAAGAAAGAAAAATTCTCTTATCTCATTCCAATCTTACTGAATCAGAAACCCTAAGGGTGGAAACCAGCAACCTGCACTTTAACCTGACCTTAGGTGACTCTGATATGAACTCAACCTTGAGAACCACTGGGCAGAGTGCTAAATCTCAGTATTAGCTGGATATTATTATCACCTGCAAGGATTTATAAAGATGCATTCCCCAGAGAATCAGTGATTTTGAAGTTACTCATAGGTCTCTCCTGTGCATCACAGTGCTAAGCACTGGCCTAACAGACAAGACTGGTGTGTCGATGAGTAAATGACTGATGTTGCAGGTAGCTATTGGTAAGGAAAGCTGAGGCCTCCTTGGAGGCACTCTAGAGAAATAACTTTGAGGAAAAAAGATAATTATGTCTGCATGGTGAAATTATTCCAGCAAAACAGAAGGGAAATAATTGGTACGTGTAGTCATGAAGGTCAAAATAACAGCTATGAAGTTTGGATCCTCACAAGAGGAACAAGGATGAAAAATGAAGTTGTGATAGTTGGAATGAAATATAAGGAGCAGGTGATAAAATAAAAGCAATTAAGATACAGGGTATGAAAATTCATGAGAGAGGATGGAGAAGGAGAACAAGGAAAGAGAGTTCCCTTCAGAGTTTTAAGTGTTAGTGACTGGGTAAAGATAGCATTGTTGAAACAAATCAGAAAATCAAATTTTGTTTCTGGTGTTTTGATGTATAGGAGTGAAAAGTTAAAGAAAAGTTAAGAGGTCAGAGAGAAAAGTTGAAAGAGGAGTATATAGTGGGTGTCATGTTTATATCAAACTTTAGTAAGAACTAAGACTATTCCAGTTGAGCACCTTGTGATTCATAATGCTTGATACTAAACAGCTATGCGTTAGAACCATATATGTCAGAAATTGTTTTTTATCTTTCTGTTCTGTCTCTAGCCTCCAGGAATATTTGACTAATTTAGGTTAAACACAGATAGTGAGTCAAAAGGCCCTCCAGGATATCCCTGATCTATGCCTACATCCATGGGGGTATGGTTGGGATTTTCAGAGTAAACAGAATCTGATATAGTCACTAGAATTAGAGATAACAATTCTTATATAGAGGGGTTTACATACTCAGAGATAGATTATTCACTTATATACTCCATTAAGATTTCTATTTATGCCATTAAGATGTTTATACTTGACATAGCAGTATGAATATGTACCCAATAAACACGTGTAGGGAACAGTCTACATGTAACATGGGAGAATCTCACTGCAGATCTCTTTTTACTCACCACCAGTGGTGTACTGAAGTAATTTCATTTCTTTCAATCTAGGGACAAGTCAGAACCACAGATTCTGGCAATTCCAGAAGTTCATTTATATAAGTCTCATTTCTTTTTCTAAAATTAGTATTTCAAATACAGCAAATCAACTATAGTATCTGTTGCAGCTATAGCAAATAAGCTCAAACTTAATGGCCTAAAACAATGAAAGTGTATTTTTCCACACTTTTGTAGGTCTGGCACTTAACCTGGGTTCCATCAAGCTAAAATTAAAATGTTGTTGATGCTACAGTTCTATCTAGAGAGCTAGAAGAGTTATCTATTTCCTTACTTTTCCATATTCTAGAGTCTACCTATATCCTTTGGCTTTAGGGATTTTCTACTTTTTTAAATAAAGTAATAATGTGCTGAGTTTTTCATATTGCATCACTTTGCCTTCCTTTTCTGCCTTCATCTTTCACTTTTAAAGACTCTACCACTTGTATTGGGTCCACCCAGATAATCCAAAGTAGTAATTCTATTTTAATGTCAGGCCACTAACAATCTGATTTCCAACTATGACCTTTCTCCTTCCTTATTGCTTGTAATATACATATATGGATATGTATATGGATAAAGATACTTTTCAGGTCATTGCATTTACCAGAATCATTTCATATTTTAGAAACATCGTAACACAAATTCAATTCATCTACATTTACTCTTGTTGCTTGTAACGTACATAAACTTCTTTTTTACAGAAGTCTCAGTGTATGGTATTATAACTACCTACCACAAGGCAGAAAACATTGGGAAAGGGTATTAAAAACTTGTGATTAAACACAGAGGAATAAAATTAACTTAAGAATGTAAGCATAATTTTATAGGCCCAAAAATCTGGGTCAGTGGCCCAAACCTAGGGTCCACAGACCCCATGAAAATAATTCACTAGAAAACTTTTACGTTGCAAAGTCCAGCAAAATTTTATAGTGAAATACTGTCATTTGAGACTAGCAGAGGATGGAGGGAGCATAATGGTTATGCAACAACATTTCATATCTGAGCCTCCAAAGTCCCAGGTTCAGTCTTCAGCACCACCATAAGTTAGATCTGGGTAGTGATCTGATATCTCTCTTTCTGTCTTCCTATCTTTATTTCTTTTTTTTTAATTCCTCTCATTAAGAGTAAATAAATAAAATATATAGAAACTAACTGGGAGTCAGCCTCTGTGAGAGAACAGAGCTGCTCTCTAACTAATGCATCTGTCTGTGAGTTTTATAGCAAAAAGTACATTCCTAGGGAGAAGAAAAGGAACAGGGTGATGATTGATCCTTGGCGTAAAAAACCAACAGGGATATTTCAGTTGCTGCTCAGGTTCTTATGAGTCTGGAGTCTTGAGTTGACTCTCTTGAAAGACAGTCTTTGGGGTAGCTTCACAGTCTTCTCCCCCTCCCACCCTCAGGCCTTTTTGCAGGCCAGCTCAGACATTTTCCATGGCACCATTGTCTGCATCTGATTAACTGGAAACCCTTCTATAAGCAGTTTAAGTCTAGAGATCATTTGTTGATCAATGATACACTCATAATTTATTTGCATTGTGAGTCAGATTATCAATTATTCACTTATTTTGTTGTCCCCTAGTTTTTCTGGTACTTCCTATATAAGGAGTTATTTTTTTTTATACTTGTGTACCTAGATTTTTGAAATAGATCCATGGGAACATAAAGGTATGAAGGGCTCTATGTTCTTGTGATGTACTATGAGAATTTCAAAAGTCTAAAGCTAATAAACAAGGTTGCTAATTAATAGTCTTGAAAGATTTTTCCATTTTTACATAGGAACTAAGCAATAGTTACATAGTTCAGGAACATAGCCTGCATCCTAATTAGCTAGGAGGCAGGAATGAACAGTTAAAGGATCTGAGATAATCAGGTGAGTGGAAAAGAATTGCTTTCCTCTGTTCTCATACAAATGAGAAGAAATTACCTGGTAGTTACTATTATAAATTTAACCTCCTACATAATATGTGGATATAAATTATTTTAAAATGTGAATGTATGAATAATTTCTGTAAGACACATATTACACATTAATTATTTAAAGAAAAAGACCTCTTCTAGAACTGTCTTAGTCTTATTCTACATATATTTAATCATTGTTTTCAGTGTTGTGAAGATTCTTCTAAATCTCTATTTCTATACAGGGATATGAGGATTTTAATATACTATCTGTAAATTATATATATACATATGTATCTGTCTTAAATATTGTAATCAGCATGTACTTATTTTTCATTTTCCATTTTGTCTTAGATATTTGCCATGTCATCCCTTAGATTTAACTTTTTGTTTTACTTTCTTTTTGTTTTATTGCCACTAGGGTTATCACCGAGGATCAGTGTCTGAAAGATGTATCCACAGCTCCTGGGGGCTTTTTATTTTTCCTTACTTTTATTTGATTTGACAGAGAGAAATTGAAGAGGAGGAGGAGATGGTGAGGGAGAGAGAAAGTGACACCAGCAGCATTGCTTCACTTCCCTGAAAGCTTCCTCTCTGTAGGTAGGGACTGGGAACTTGAACCTCGGTCCTTGCACATGGTTAATGTGTGTGCTCTAGTGGGTGAGCCACCACCTGGTCCCAAATTTAACCCTTTTTTAATATTTCTATTTGTTCTAACAATATATTATTTAATCATTTTTATTGCTTGTCATATAGATAGCTCTTTAATAATCTAATATTAAAAGAACTATGTATAAATTTCCTTTTCTGTGTCTTATTTTGACAAGAAGCTGATTTTTTCCAACAGTAGATACATGAAAGAGCAAATATTGATGAAAAGGGTATTTTACTTTGATTTTCATGAACAAGTTATATACTCAAAATTACATTATATTAGGAGTGTATGAAAGTTTTTCCCATGTATTTTCTCAACATTTTATATTGCCAGTCTGTTTAAAACATGACTAAGAACAATATATATGTATAATATATAATATATATAACTAATATTTCTCTCATCTAGTATTTTCATACCTGCTAATATAAAGTAGAAATATCTTAAGATATTTAAACACAAAAAAATAACCTTAGGCCAAGTGGTGGCGCACCTGGTTAAGCACACATATTACAGTGCACAAGGACACAGTTTCAAGCCCCTGACCCCCACCTGCAAGGGGAAGCTAAACAAGTGGTGAAGCAGTACTGCAGGTGTTTCTCTGTCTCTTTCCCTCTCTATCTCCCTTTCCCCTCTCAGTTTTTCTGTCTCTATCTATGCAAAAAATTTTTTAAATAATAATAACCTTAAATAATAAAGCAGGCATCTCAAGATATATATATGTGTGTGTGTGTATATATATATATATATATATATATATATATATATATATATATATATATGATGGGGCTGGGCAGTGGTATGTGTGGTTGAGAGTGCATTTTGTCAAGCACAAAGACCTGGGTTCAAGTCCCCGATCCCCACCTGCAGGGGAATAACTTCAGGAGCAGTGAAAGAGTACTGCAGGTATCTCTCTCCCTCCTTCCCTTTCTCTCTTTATTTCCCTCTCACCTTCTTAGTATCCCATTTCCTCTTGACTCCTTTTTTCTCTATTCAATAAAATAAAAACAAATAAACATTAAAAAGAATACTGTATAAATAAAATGAGGGGAACACCATTATCTTCTTTACAGGGCTAGTCTGAAAGAAAAGAGCATTTATTCCATTGTTTCATGAGAAAAATGCATGATTTTACCCCATCTTGGACGGATCTTGAAGGAATTGTGTTAAGTGAGATAAGTCAGAAGCAGAAGGACGAATATGGGACGATCTCACTCATAGGCTGAAGCTGAAAAACAAGATCAAAAGGGAAAACACTTAGCAGAACTTGGACTTGAGTTGGTGAATTGCACCAAAGTAAAAACTCTAAGGAAAGTGGGAGAGAAAGGGTTCAGGTACTGGAAAATGATGGCAGAGGACCTAGTGGGGGTTATATTGTTATGTGAAAAACTAGGAGTGTTATGCATGTATAAACTACTGTATTTTACTGTCGAATGTAAATCATTAATTCCCCCATAGAGAAAAAAATTTTTAATGCATGATACACATGCTATTTGTTGTAGTTTTTGAGTTATTACAGTGTTGGTACAGTTTTATTGAGAACTGATTAAGCAAATATGATTTTGTTGAATGGACAACTACAATCTATTTACTGTCCATCAAGTTATTAGCATAGAAACAATATCAGGGTCAGCAGGAAAATTTATCTGGAAAGTGTTCTGGCCTTATCATGAACATGACCCAGGTTCAAGTTCAGTGACGATCAACCGGGGGTGGTACACTAGACTGAGCTAACAGGCATTAAATGACAGAAGATTTCTCAGGATACATTTGAGGCCCCTATGGGAATTCCATGCCCAATGAGAATGATGAATGGACAATGATAGCTAACATAACCAAACTTAAAACAAGATAGCTTAAAGCTTTGTATACCATGATTAAAACTATCTGAGAGGTCCAGCAAAATAGCTACTTAGATAATGTTTTGCCATGTGTGGCACCCACCTTTGAGCCTGGCCCCCACCACACTGAAAGAAGCTTTGGTGCTGTGATCTCTTTCATTCTCTGCCTCTGTCTTCTCTTTGGTGCCGGGCAAGAGATCAGGAACTCGGGGCAGCGTGGTAATACAATTCTTTATTCATGTGGGCACCCCAGAGTAGGGAAGCCACTTGGCACCAAATCACAATGGCCGCCTCCACTCTGCACGCTAGGCCTTCTCCAGGTAGGAAAGCATGAGAGAAAAGAGAGTGGAACCAGGAAGAGAATTGGGCTTTATAGGGTAAAACTGGAAGTGGCAAGTTGGAATGGAGATGGCTAGGAAAGGGAGTGGAGAAAAGAAAGAGCAGGAAGGTAGAAAGCTTCCATAGCAATGGTTGCTAGGGTTTTAACTGGCAAGATTAATGTAACCTGCAGGCAGGGCAGGTCTTGAGGTAGAAAGAAGATAGATCAAAGGAATGGGTGGGGAATCTTTCAGGTGAAACAATAATTATGTAAATAGGCCATAGTATCAGCAATGGAGCAGTGGGGGGAGCAGGATTAAGACCTGACACTTTGTTGTACCTGAGACATTTCATATAGGACAGAAAGCCATATTTTCACCTTCTTACAGTTGGAAAGGATTATGTTTCTCTGGTGGGAAATAGAAAAGGAGAAAAGTCTTAGTAATTGATTGAATCTAGGTCTCAAGGTTCTAGTCACTGTTCTTCCACTCCAGGAATATTAAAGAAGCCACAAAGACAGAGGAGGGCAAAACACTTCAAGGGGGAGTAAAACCTCATTAGTGTATTTGTTTGTTTCAGTTTTACCAGAGCAGTCAGCTCTGAATTATAGTTCAAGAGACTGAACCTATGACTTCAGGGCCTCAGACATGCAATTCTTCTGCATACCCATTATGCTATTTCCCCCACCCAAAAACTCTGTTCTCATCTTGTACAATATTATAAAATAAAGCTTTTACTCTTCACATTAAAAGACTGAGATAACAGATTTTTTTATTTCTCTGAGACATGAGGCAGGTGGACATTTCTGCACTACTTCATAGTTATCAGAAAAATCATCCCAGCCAATCCAATAAAGGCTGAGTAAAAGGGAACTCTAGAATGAATAATGAAATAAGATGATAAAAATAGATTATGTCTTAGAAACAATTATAGCATTTAGTAACTGCTAAATTGTTTCAATAATCCTCTTGCTTTGTTTTCATAGAGCTATAGCTGGCTAGACCTGATAGAACTTAAACTTCCTCTCTTGAGTAAGAGAGAAAATTTCATTCACAACAGAATCTTATGGTCCAAGCCCACACTACCACTTCTTGGGTACCACACAGATTCCTTTGTCCTCATCTCCTCAATCTTTGGGCGCATTTCCCATATGGCCTGAATATCTTTGAGTAGTTACTTCTCAGGGGCACTCTTCTTGTTCCAGTGTGTGTTCCGAAAACTGTAAAGAGAAATTCCTAATAGGCTTGTATAATAATAACCCACAATTTCAGGAGAATGACCCATGGGACCAATATAAATCCAATGAGTGAGGGACTGGGTGGTGGCACATCTAGTTAAACACACACATTACAGTGTGCAAAGACCCAGGTTCAAGCCCTCTAGCCCCACCTGTAGAGTGGAAGTTTCATATGTGGTAAAACAGTCCTGCAGGTATCTTTCTCTCCCTCTCTATCTCCCCATTCCTTATCAATATTACTGTTTCTATCCAGAATAAACAAATAAAATATTCTTTATAAAAGGAACCAATGAGGGAGTCGGACTGTAGTGCAGCGGGTTAAGCGCACGTGGCGCAAAGCGCAAGAACCTATCCCGGTAAGGATCCCCACCTGCAGGGGAGTCGCTTCACAAGCAGTGAAGCAGGTCTGCAGGTGTCTTTCTTTCCCCCTCTCTGTCTTCCCCTCCTCTCTCCATTTCTCTCTGTCCTATCTAACAACGATGACATCAATAATAACTATAACAATAAAACAACAAGGTCAACAAAAGGGAATAAATAAATAAATGGAACCAATGAGTGAAGAAATGCTCTGTCCACCTCACATTCACCTTACATCAACCAATACCAACAATGCCACTCGCATAAGAGAAGAATTGCTATCTACCACCACTCTGTCAAGCCTTATGATATGTCTCTGTCTTTGAACCCCAAGTAATTATGGTAATGATATGAGAACACAATTGTGCATAATAGCTGCCAATATTCCACACACACCAAAGCCCCATAGGCAAGGCAAGAACAGACAGAGAATTTAATGTTCAAGTTCTTTCCTGTTGCAGAAAGAATATACAATAGATTCTTTCCCCAAAAGGCAATCCAAATCTTCCCTCGATCTCTTGTGCTGTAGATAGCAAACCAATATTCTGATTCTTTCTTGGCTTTGCATTAATTACTCATTTTCTCATAGGCAGTTAGACAGGGATCCTTAGTGAGTGCCCCAGGATTCCTAAGCCACCAGACAGGTAAAGCCTGTAGCACAGTGAGAGGTGTTTCCCATCTGAGGCCAGTGACCCAACCCGGTCAGCAGGCCCCACTCCATAGTGACCATGCCTTATTTCTTGTGGAATAAATGCTAGGTAATTCTCCTAAATCTTGCTGATTTATCTCACACTATGTGAGGGCAGTTCTGGACTCCATACTACCTAAATAGTTACCTATGCCACACATTTCACATCAATTTCACTCAATACATGAATCCTAGAGGAGTCCAGCCTGCCAGTATACCCCTGACCTACGACCCCTCTTCCCTAGTCCCAATGGCTTTTAGTTTCCCAGAATGAAAAATATGACCAAGTGAAAATGCTTTGGGGGAAATAGAGATGTGATCATAACTTTATTATTTATTGTAACAGAACACTAAAGGCATAAAAATTATAAAATTTGTCATCTGTGAACACCTGTGCCCATGGTCTAATTTAATCTTGCTCTCAGAGACCAGGAGATAGCCTGCCAACAGAGTGCATACTTGACTATGTTTAGGGACCTGAGATCAAGTCCCTGGCCAGCATGAAGGAGAATCATGTAGAGGGAAGGCTTCATGAGTGGTACAGCAATTCTTTGGTATCTTTCCTCTCTTGTGTCTCCCTTTTCCTTTGTCTCTCATTCTCTGTGTGGGAAAAAAATGAGTTGAAGGGTTGGCTTTCATGTACTGGTGCATGATAGTGGAGGAGGAACTTGGCTGGGCATGAGAGGACCTTGCAGAAAACTGAGAAATTTTACACATGTACCAATAGCTGTATTTATGGTGAACCACTAATTCTCTCAGTAATAAAAAGAAAAAGGAAAAATTTTACATGGATAATAAATAGTTCTCCACAGACACTCCATGCTTTGCCATGGGCACAACTCAGGTCTGAGCCCAGACCCCACCTCACTGGGAAAAATTTGGTGCTTGAGGTCTTCCCTTCTCTTTATATCTGAAAAAAAAAAATTAACTTTCTTTGAATTGTGAAGCCCCAGTGATGGCAAAAGGTAAATAGTCATTTGGCATGAAACCCCAGTAAAGCCTCTTAGAAAAAGTAAGCCAAGAAACTCTCTCTCCAAAATTCCATGTAGCAGCTGCCTTTAACAGTAAACTCATAGCTAGTTAAGCTTTTAAAAAAACAAAATAAAACTTCTGGGAAGTACTGGGTTTTATTTTGTTAATGATAGGCATTACAAACAAAAGACCCTGGCATGAATTCTCACTATTGTTGTTCTGTCTCTCTCCTCTCCTCTCCTCTCCTCTCCTCTCCTCTCCTCTCCTCTCCTCTCCTCTCCTCTCCTCTCCTCTCCTCTCCTCCCCTCCCCTCCCCTCCCCTCCCCTCCCCTCTCCTCTCCTCTCCTCTCCTCTCCTCTCCTCTCTTCTCCTCTCCTCTCTCCCCTCCCCTCTCCTCTCCTCTCCTCTCCTCCCTCCCCTCCCCTCCCCTCCCCTCCCCTCTCCTCTCTCCCCTCCCCTCCCTTCCTCTCCCTTCCTCTCCCTACCCCTCCCCTCCCCTCCTCTCCCTATCCCTCCCCTCCTCTCTCCTCCCCTCCCCTCCTCTCCTCTTCTCTTCTCTTCTCTCTCTCTCTCTCTCTGTCTCTCTCTGTCTCTCTCTCTGTCTCTCTCTCCCTCACATTACCACCAGAGTATTCACTGGGGATATGTGTCTGCTGCATCCACTGTTCCTGGTGACCATTTTTTCCTTATTTTATTTTATATAATAGAACAAAGAAAATTGAGAGGGAGGGGGAGAGACAGACACTTGCAAACCTGCTTCACCGCTCATGAAGCATCCCCCCCTGCAGGTGAGGAGTGGAGTCTGAACCTGGATCCTCATGCACTTAACCTGTTGCATCACAACCCATCCCCTATTGTTTCTTAAATAAAAGGAAATTGTAACTGAGGAACACATTTGCAAAAAGGAGACTATTTAACCAAAACAACTTCAAGAATTAAAAGGTTTTGCATTTTCCCTTTCCTCATTTTACAGCCACATCTCCTCTATAGTTGTTCAATAAAAGAGAGCCTCCTGGGCAGTGGTAAGGATCAGGAGGGTGTATATATGGATTTTCTATACTGGCTTCTTCATGGCTACTAGAGTCCTGCTGGAATCTTCTAGAAATGAAAATAAAAAATCTGTCTTCCACTTGGGATGGAGAAAACATCTATGGAATAGAATATAGATTCTAAACATAGCCATGTATGTACACAATACGATTAGTTTGGGATGTAGAGGAATTTCTGTTGCTATTCAAATAGAATGGGTCCTTTTTTTATTCCCTCTTAGGCAATGCAAGTTTTTCATCTATTATTTAAATCTTTAAGAAGATGTTGTAGGGGGAAAACCAGATATATTAAAAGTATTGCCTAGTGTTAAAGTTTTAACTAGCATAAACTAAGAAATGACTAAGAAAATTCAGTATCAAATGAGACTATTAGACTTGATGATGTCCAGTTCAACTTTCCACCCAGTTTAGAAGCCCTCACTCTACCACATGGTTCACATGGTTCACTTGCATTCAAGGCTACCCTTCTTGCACACATCTCCATAGGTGTCTAGTTCTGGTCATTGCTCCCTGTTAGAATCTGAAGGCACACCTGATAAAAGTACTATCATTTGGAGCCAGGCACGCCTGGTTAAGTGCTCACATTTTAGTACACAAAGACCTGGGTTCAAGCTCCTGATCCCCACCTGTAAGGGGAAAGCTTCATGAGTAGTGAATCAGGGCAGTTTGTGTCTCTCTGTCTCCCACAACTCTCTCAATTTCTTACTGCCTCTATCAGATACTAAATAAATAAAAATATTTTTAAAGTACTATCACTTTTTATTCAGCTTATAAATGAACAAAAGACATGCTTCATCTGCATCCCTTGAACCAAACCTGTTCTCAAAAAATCTATTTTCCTCCATCTAGAGCTATAGAAGGAATTCTCACATGTATACCTGGCTGATAATAGATACAGGGATTAGGAAAAAAGAGTGGAGATAGAAGGACCCTAGGTCAGTCACCAAAATTCCCTGCTGTATATGGGGTTTTATATATTACCTTTCCAGTAGTCAATCCCCACCATCTACCACTATGAAAAACTTAATTTCAAAATATAAAAGAAAAGGAAGAGTGGGCACAAGGTGGTGCACCTGACTGAGTGTTCATGTCACAATGTGCAAGGACCTAGGTTCAAGTCCCTGGTCCCCACCATCAGGATAGAAGATTCACAAGTGGTGAAGCAGATGTCTCCCCTTCTATACCTCCCTTTCTCTCTCAGTGTCTATTTCTAGCCAGTAAAAAATAAAATAATATATTTTAAAAAGAAAGTGAAGAGAACAAAATCAAAGCTAGACTTTGGGTTGAGTGTTTGGAAAGTTGTTTGTTAGATGAAATTAAGTGAGATGATATCTAATGACAAGAGACTGTTTCAGGGAGCAGTCAGGGAGGAGAGAGAACAGGGCTAAGTTGCAAAGGGTGTGGTGTCTGAGACATGAAATTTGCCAACTAGCTCATCTTGCCTTCATGCAGAGTTATTTGGAAACCTCATACAATTTTATCTCTATTATTGTTAGCTGGTGACACCAGAGAAGTCTGCAACCATTTTTCTTTTCTTTCCATAAAATTTCTACCTTCTTTAAGATTTAATTGGGCTAGGTGATGGTGCACCAGGTTGAACATATATGTTATAATGCACAGGGATTCAACCTGCTGGTCTCCACCTACAGGGGGAAACTTCACAAGTGATGAAGCAGTGCCGCTGTTTTCTCTTTCTCTCTCCTTTTTTTTTAATCTCCTCTCCCTCTCTTTTTTAAATAATTATTGATTATCAATACACAGAGAGAGAGAGAGACCAGAAAATTGTTTAGCTCTGGCTGATGGTAGTACTAGGGACTGAACCTAGAGAGTAAGAGCCTCAGTCATGGAAGTTTTTTGCATAACCGCTATGCTGTCTCTCTGTTTCCCCTTTCTCTCTTGATTTCTCTCTGTCCTGCCAAATAATTTTCTCTATTTATACTTTAAATAAATTAATTAAATGTTTTAAAAATATTTATTTTAGTCTACATCAGATGAGGTCCACTTAACAAAAATAGAAAAGAAAAAAAAAAAGAGGGAGACAAGCCAGAGAGCCACTACAGTACTTGTAATAGCAGACATTAAATCAAAACATCAGGCATGCAAGTCTTGTGCACTACCAACAAGTTATTTTTCTGGCCACTGCTGGACTTTTCTTAGCTAAACTGTTCATTTACTTCTGAATATGTTAACTCCTTTTTTAAAAAAAAAACTTTATTGAGGGATTAATGTTTTACATTCAACAGTAAATATAATAGTTTGTACATGCATAACATTTCTCAGTTTTCAACAAAACAGTACAACCCCCACTAGGTCCTCTGTCATCCTTTTTGGACCTGTACTCTCCTCCAACCCACCCCAGAGACTTTTACTTTGGTGCAAGACACCAACTACAGTTCAGGTTCTACTTGTGCTTTCTCTTCTGATATTGTTAATATATATTTTAAAAATATATTTTTAAAAAAATATTTTATTTATTTATTCATGAAGAAGATAGGAGGAAAGAGAGAAAGAACCAGACATCGCAATGGTGCATGTGCCTCCGGGGATCAAACTCAGGACCTCATGCTCGAGAGTCGAAGGTTTTATCCACTCCACTACTTCCCAGACCACTTAAGTCCTTTTTACATCCAAGTCTTCTTCAATGCATTCACTACTCAGTGTAAAACCCAGAAGTCAGAGAAAGTGGGTTTTGGAAATATCCCTTCCTGGTAGTATTTTAGTGGAAAGAAAATGATTAAGTTGGATACTGTCCCTATACTGAATTTGGTTGACATTTGTAGATGTAATTATAATGCAAGCCATGCTTCTGGTACACTGTTTTTGAATACCTGAGATGTTGGCAGATACCAGGAAACAAGTTTTGGCAAGTTCATACAAACATACCACTTACAGTGGGAACAGAAAATTTCCAGGAGAAGGGAGATACTATTGAAAAGACATAGCTAAGAATAGTTCCATTTAAAGAAAGGAGGAAAATAAGAACATCTGAACAACTTTCTATAACATCTTATTCTCTGGCTGTCAAAAAATCACATTTTTCAATAGTCACCCTAAATGTGAATGGCTTAAATTCACCTATCAAAAGAATCAGGGTGACTGAGTGGATTTTAAAAAGAAAGAAATAAAAGAAGAAGAAGACAAGGAGGAGGAGGAGGAGGAGGAGGAGAAGGAGGAGAAGGAGAAGAAGAAGAAGAAGAAGAGGAGGAGGAGGAGGAGGAGGAAGAAGAAGAAGTAGAAGAAGAAGAAGAAGACAAACAACAACAAGGAGAATAAAGAAAAAAAAGGAAAGGAAAGGAAAAAAAACATATATTCCATATCTCCAGCAAACACACATCCAAATGAAAGACAAATGGAACATCTGGGTGACAGGCCTGAACAAGCTATTCCAATCCAATAATGGAAACAAAGGGTGGTAACAGCTATTTTAATATAAAAAATAACAGACTTTCAGGGAAAAGGGGTGAAAAGAGACAGACATAGACACTACATATTGGTCAGAGGATCAATCCAATAGGAAGACATAAACACAGTTAGAAAACATGTTCCTAATATGTGTACATCCAAATATATATTTAAAAACATTCTTACTAACTTTAAGGGGACACTGATAGCAACACAATAGTGGTAGGTGACCTCAGTTACATCACTCATAAGAAACAGATCATCAGGACAAAAAATAAGGAAGAAAATAGAAGCCTTAAAGGAAGTAGTAGATAAGATGAACTTAATGGATATATTCATAATCTTTAATCCCCTCAAAAAATAACATACATTATTTTCAAGTGTGCATGGAAATATTCTCATGGATTGACCATGTATTGGGATACAAAGGCAGTCTTAATAAATATGTAAATATTGAAATCATAAAAAGTATCTTTTCTGACTATGAGGTATGGTTAAAAATCAATCACAAAAAGAAACAAAGAAATATACCCAAACTATGGAGACTGAACAATACACTTCTGAATAGCATCTGGATCACCAAAGAAATCAAAAGATAACTTAAAAAATATTTGGAAAGCAACAAAAATGAAAAGACAAACAACCAGACCTTGTGGAATGCAGCCAAAGCTGTCCTAAGAGGGAAGTTTATAGCAATGCAGGCCAATATTAACAAGCAGCAAAGATCCCAAGTAAGCTACCTAGCATCACAACTGAGTCAACTAGAAAAAGGAGCAACAAAGAGACCCAAAAATCAGCAGGAGGAAGGAAACAGTCAAAATCAGAGCCAAAATTAATAAAACAGAATCTAGAAAGTTGATTCAAAAGATCAATGAAACTAAGCTGATTCTTTGGAAGAATACATAAAATAGATAAACCACTGACTAGACTCACAAAAAGAAAAAAGTTATGATAAAAACAATCAGGAATGAGAGAGATGACATTACAACTGAAGATGGTGAAATACAGAGAATCATACATGAATATTATGACCATCTTGATGCAAATTAATTGGACAAACTAGAAGAAATAGATGCATTTCTAGAGTTATCCCGCCTGCCAAGCCTAACCCAAAAGAAAGTAGATATCTTAAATAAACCAATCATTAGTTTAGAAATTGAATCAGTCATCAAAAATCTTCTAAGAATAAAAGCACAAGCCCAGACGGCTTTACTAACAAATTGTACAAGACTTTCAAAGAAAGAACTAACACTGATTCTCCTCAAACGCTTTCAAGAAATTGACGAGGAACATTATATAAGCCTAATATCACTTTGATCCCCAAAGCAGAAAAAGACTCTGCCAGAAAAGACTATAAACCTATATTCCTGATAAACATTGATGCAAAGACATTGAAAAGATTTTGGCAAATCCAGCAACTTATCAAGAGAATAATTCACCAAGACCAAGTGGGATTCGTCCCTGGGATGCAGGGATGGCTCAGCAGCCATAAGTCAATCAATGCAATGAGAATTAAATTTCCTTGAATTTTATTTAGTAAAAAGAAATTAGAGCAGTGGGAGTAGAGTCAGTATTATGTTTTCAAGAATAGCACTAGTGTAAGCTATTGCTGAGTTGGAACATAATTTTTTAATTATATTTATTGGATACAGACAGGCAGAAATCGAGAGGGAAGGGGGATGATAGGGAGAGAGACAGAGAGACACCTACAGCCCTGCTTCACCACTTGTGAAGCTTTCCCCCTGCAGGTGGGGACCAAGGATCCTGAGCCCGGGTCCTTGCGCACTATAATGTGTGCACTTAACCAGGTGCACCACCACCTGGTCCCTGGAACATCATTTTATAAGTTTGCAGAAAAGTATGTCCCCTCAAACTTTCTATATGCTCTTTATAGGGCAATTTACAAACAAACAAGATTTAATTCCTTCTAATAAAAAAGGGTAGATGTGCTCTCACAATCATTATTCTAACATAATTACTATATTTTGTCCTGAATCTAAAACAGTTTAGTCATGTAACAGTCACTTTAAAAGAATAGACACTAATAAAAATGTATGCTGAATTTTGAGCTTACAGGGAAGTATGGTGAGTCTCCTTGGAAATATATTGACAAACCTACCATTATAGCTGGTGAGTTCTACTTAAAATTAGAACTTTTGCATTGATTCCTCTCTGCAACTGAGCTTTTTGCTTTTGTTTTATATTTTATTGAAGAGTGAATGGTTTATCTTACAGTTACTGACACATGGTTACAATTTATCTCCTGATAGGTGCATACAAAACACTCTTACCTAAAAATTTTCCATCATTATGCACCAAGACCTCAAACTCCTTCCCCCCAGGCCACTTAGCATTCTTCCTCAAAATCCACTGGGTAAAGGAAACTTTATACACTACCTGTGGGCATACAAATCTGCTTAACCCCAGTGGAGGATAGTATAGAGAATTCTCAAAATGCAAAAAATGCAACCAGTTATTTTTGTTTATTGTTGTTTGGTTTGTTTTCTCCTTAATCTTTTTTTAAAACTTCTCTGAAAGTGTTGTTGTTGTTTTAATTGATTTAATAATGATCAACAAGACCATAAGATAAGAGGCATACAATTTCACACAATTGCCACCACCAGAGATCCATTTCCCATCCCCTCCACTGGAAACTTCCCTACTCTATATCCCTCTGAGAGCATGGATTTAAGACCATTATAAGGTGCAGAAGGTGGAAGGTCTGGCTTCTGTAATTGATTCTCCACTGAACATGGGCTTTGGCAGGTCAATCTATACTCCCAGCTTGTCTCTCTCTTTCCCTGGTGGGGCAGGGCTCTGGAGAGGTGGGGTTCCAGGGCACACTGTCAGGTGACCTGCCCAGTGAAGTCACACTGTCATCATGGTAGCTTCTGAAGCTTGGTGGCTGAAAAGCACTAAGATATAAAGCAGCACAAATTGTTTCATAATCAGGAACCTAAAGTAAGGATATAGCAGATGAGATTTGGGGTCTCCATTTTGGAAAAAGGCAGTATGTCTATTTTAGGTATATCCCAAGGGGTCCATGACTTCACTAATTTTTGCCTGAGTCCCACAGCTAACATGCATATGGGCTAAAGGTATTGTCTGGGGAGATGGTGTCAGAGTTGGAAATAGGACTAGAAAGCTAGATCTGGGAAAAGAGTAGCTCCCAAATATGGGAAAAGTATATAAATACCATTTAATATAAACCCCATCAATCTGATCTGGGGCCCATATCAGCACAGAAGCCTCTGTATCCCTGTAGGTCTGTACTCACATTCTGTAGTCATAGCTAGGATCCTTCTAAGCTGCACTCATTGAAGGTCTTATCTTCCTCAAGTGGC
Organism: Erinaceus europaeus; assembly: GCF_950295315.1. Classification (NCBI taxonomy): domain Eukaryota; kingdom Metazoa; phylum Chordata; class Mammalia; order Eulipotyphla; family Erinaceidae; genus Erinaceus; species Erinaceus europaeus. Next base: position 112,920,489 of record NC_080165.1, on the reverse strand, counting down.
AGAGTATGTTTACCTAATCTCCCTTTGGAGAATGGGGCATTCCCTACCAATGTTGACCCACATTGAGGACAACATCCTATAGAGGCCCACAAGAGACTCCACTATGTTGTTCCTGATGGAAATTACCAGTGACAGTGGAGAGAGGGATTTATTAGAGGTCTAGGCCCAATATGTCTATGTGGGAATCCCAGGACTCCCTGACTTGGGCCCTGGATGATGGGATGGCCTGGTAATGACAAAAAGAGCTACCATTAAAGTATGCCGGTCTCTTGCCCTTATCAATCTTTTGTAGTCCTTACTTTGTCTGACAAGGTTAGCCTTGGAGTGCAACTAGGTTTTGTTTTTTATAAATTTCAGAACTGGCTATTAGAGCCTATGAACTAGAATAAGCCACCTCAGAATACACCTAGGAGAGTAAAATCCAGTCTAGACAGCACTGTAACATAAAGAAAAGGCAACGTAAGGAGGAAAACAAAATCTACCTAAGCCCTGTGAGGTCAGCATCTAGGAAATAGCAAAATACTACTCTTAAAGTGTCCTGCCCATTTGTAAGTATGAATCTTCTTTCTCTTCCCCCATTTACAAACCCATTTGTGTCATGAATGAATTGGAATTAGAGAACTACTGGAACTGACCACCTGACTGATAGTAGAAACCATGAGCTAATTGTCCTGGGTCTTGAAAGGAATTCATATCTTGGATGTCAGAGAAGCTGTAACAGAGACTAGAACAGAGTGGTTATTGAGACTGTATTAAACATGGTAGACATCTGGCTAGAAGATACTTTCAATCAGGTATGATTTCAAGTCAGGCAGACAACTGGAAACATCTAGGGATGTCTCTGATCATCACCATTGGTAAGATAGCTCCTGGTTTCCCATGGACAGATGCCATAAATATATTTATCTATCGCATAAACCATGAAACAGTCTCCCTCAATAAAAAAATTATCTGACGGGGTCGGGCGGTGGCGCAGTGGGTTAAGCGCATGTGGCGCAAAGCGCAGGGACCGGCGTTAAGGATCCCGGTTCGAGCCCCCGGCTCCCCACCTGCAGGGGAATCGCTTCACAGGCGGTGAAGCAGGTCTGCAGGTGTCTTTCTCTCCCCTTCTCTGTCTTCCCCTCCTCTCTCCATTTCTCTCTGTCCTATCCAAAAACAAATTACGTCAAGAAGGGCAATAATAATAACCACAACAAAGCTACAACAAGGGCAACAAAAGGGGGGGGGGAAATGGCCTCCAGGAGCGGTGGATTCATGGTGCAGGCACCGAGCCCAGCAATAATCCTGGAGGAGGAAAAGAAGAAAAAAACAAAAATTATCTGACACAAAATTTCAGTAATGGGGACAGATGGTAGCACACCTGGTTGAGCATACATGTTACCATATACAAGGACTTAGGTTCAAGCCCCTGATGCCCACCTGAAGGGTCAGCTTCATAAGAGATGAAATAATGCTGCATGTATCTCTATATCCCCCTCCCTCTCAATTTTCTCTATCTTTATCCAAAAGACATAAATAAATAAAATATGGTTTGCAGCTGGCTCTGAGATTTGTCAAGATTACTGGTGCTCTCCACTAAGGACAGAAGCTGTTATAATATGAGCAGACTGTCCTGGACTGAAGCCTTTGGGTTGGGCTAGGTATTTTCTATTTCAGTCCTTACAGATGGTTATACAACAGGAGCTCCCCTAGACAAAGGTTCTGAAAAATTCTTCTTTTTGTTTCAGAACCAACAGAAAATGATGACACTATAGGTTATGCAATTTTTGTCTGTTTTTATCTCTTTTGTTGACTAAAAATACCTGAAGTTTCTAGAAGAATACCTGATACAAGATTGGTACTCAATTTATATTTAAAGAATGAATAAAAACCTCATAATTCTCCTTAGTCTTCCTCCTCATTTGATAAATAATAGCTACTAATATCTGCCGTTAACTGGTTGTTTATTAAGTACCAAGAAATATTCTGAAAACCTATGTCTAAATTAATTGAACTATTCCCATCAACTGCCTTATGGAATAGCATTATCATGACGTCCATTTGACAGATGAGAACAATGAGGTAAAGAAAATTTAAAAAAACTGGTTCAGAGTCACACAACTAGTAAGTGGTAGAGTCAAGATTCAAACTCAAGTAGCCTAGTCCCAAAGCTTGCAGGCTCATATGTCAGCAGCACCATTTCTTATTTTTAGATGAAACGACATGCATGGGCTACAAGCTGTTGTTTCTCACTTAGTACCAATGAGAAAAATACCTAAAGCCAGAAAATAAGACAGTATCTCCTGGACTAGCGCCAAGTCCTGAAATTATGCTAAAAATGCACATCCAGAAAAGGAAAGAGGTTACATACTACCACTTCCCCAACTTCTGGAAGAACTAGAGGAGCTTTTTTTTTTTTCTTTATTTTTATTTATTTAAGAAAGGAGACATTAACAAAACTATAGGATACTAGGGGTACAAGTCCACACAATTCCCACCACCCAATCTCCATATCCCACCCCCTCCCCTGATAGCTTTCCCATTCTCTATCCCTCTGGGAGTATGGACCCAGGGTCATTGTGGGTTGCAGAAGGGGGAAGGTCTGGCTTCTGTAATTGTTTCCCCGCTGAACATGGGCATTGACTGGTCGGTCCATACTCCCTGTCTGCCTCTCTCTTTCCTTAGTAGGGTGGGGCTCTGGGGAAGCAGAGCTCCAGGACACATTGGTGGGGTCGTCACTCCAGGGAAGTCTGGTCGGCATCATGCTGGCATCAGGAACCTGGTGGCTGAAAAGAGAGTTAACATACAAAGCCAAACAAATTGTTGAACAATCATGGATCTAAAGGTTGGAATAGTGCAGATGAAGTGTTGGGGGGTACTCTCTGCAGACTCTTGTGTACTTCTGATTTCAGGTATATATTTTTCCCCTAGTTTATAGACACGTGTGAACCTATGCTCTATCTCAGGGGACCTGGTCTATATCTAGGTTTGGGGACTTTTCTGGGGAGTGGACCACCTGGAATGGAATTAGAGAATACTATGAAAGGAATGGTCTCACCAGAGTGATGAAGCTGAACGGTTGTCATTCCACACCTGAAGTCCTAGAGGAGCTTTTGAGACTGAAAAATGATGGATCGGTGAGTTAGGAGATGACAGCAATGATGCAACCTATCCTCTGCTCAACTTCCCACACCTTCTTCCTTAACATCAGCCAGAGTCTCTGCCCCCTCAGCACCACTCCATGATTCTGAACTTCAGACGGAACTGGCTTACAGTGACTCATTTCACTCAGGCGCCAGGTTTCTCCTGACTCAGTGCTCCAAGTAACCCCTAGCAGCATCCCATTGCATTTCAGACAACAGATTTTCCCATCTCCTACCCATCCTTTCTTCCCCTCCTCCAATGACAGCATTGCTCTTGAACCCTTCATTCAGTTTTATCATGTTAGCTTCTGTCAGACCTTCTGCCTGTCACATGTCAACAAGCTCAAATTCTTCTCCCCCACCAACTAACTTGCCTGCCAGAAGCACCCTGATGTCATTATCTGCCTGGACTATCACCTAGTGTTAGTTATCATTCTTTCTGAAAGTCTTGTTCCACCTGCCTGGATTTCCCACTGCTTACAGATGTGCTTGCCTAAAGCATCTTTCCTGCCCCACTGGACTGGGCGTGCTCTGTTTCTAGCTTCTTTTTGCTGACCTGTCCAGGGTAATCATGTATGTTGTAGTCTACAAAAGTGCACTTCTATCCTCCATACCACATAAAACAGGGTCATCACCTCTGGGAAGTTATTCCAAAATTTCTCAGGTCTACTTGATCACTCATCCTTGGTGAAGTCAGTGTACCCTAGGCACAACTTTTTTTTTTAGTAAACATTTGTTATTATAATGCCATTTATATATAGAGAGAAAGACTTTTTTTTATTAGTGAGAAAGAAACCAGAGCACTGCTCAGCTATGGCCTATGATGGTGCCTGGGTATTGAACCGGAGACCTTAGAGCTTCAGGCATGAGAGTCTTTTTGCATACCCACTATGCATAACCCAGCCTGCATACAAATGTGTGTGTGTTTATGTGTGTGTGTGTGTGTGTGTGTGTGTGTGTGTGTGTGTGTGTGTAAAACAGTCTCTTCCTTAGTACCAGGTAGAAAACATTCTCACATTAACTTCCTTAGTGCCAGGCATGAAATTTCCCTTTGGGCAAAACATTTTTGATGCAAGTATTTTGTAAGATAACTAAGTTAAAAGAAATAATATCTAGTACTAAGTGAGCAAACAAAAGGCCAAGTCACATCAGACAAGAAGAGAAATTTGCTCTTCAGAGCAAGTAAGAAGAATAAAGGTGAAGATGTAGGATCTGGGAGAGCAGGATAGGATCCATCATGATACAAAGTTCAGGTAAATCTGTGAGATGACACTTTCCAAGGGAAAAGTCAACCATGATTATACAAGTCAATTTTTTTAAATTAGCAATGAGTTTGGCTCTATTTGAAAGGAACTGTAGACAACATGTTCAGACATGAATCTAGAGACAGAAACCATGAGGTTGCAAGTTTTTTAAATTAGTTGTTTATATAAATTATTATATAATAATGCTTATATAATTTATGTTTTTATAAAGTATTTATATAGTAATACATATTGCTATAAATAAACAGATTAGGAGAGAAAGTGAGAGACTGACAAGTCCTAGGAAGGCTAGAGCTTCTCTGTCATGAAATAGAGGTCAGGCTTTTCTATGTCTGAGAGATGTGTGGGGAGTAGGGAGTGGACAACTGACTCCAGAGTAACTTATGCCTTCTCTATTTGCCATAGAATTCTTTGAGAGCAAAGACAACATTTTATTCATGTCTGTTCAGCCTTTACTTAGCACAATGTATACCTGTCACATAGAATGTGCTTGGAAAATTTATTGTGAATTGGAAAATTACTGTATCTATTCTGAGAGAAGTTTTTCTTTGCTAGGCGTATGTTCCATGTCCTTGTGTCTTCCACGTCCCAAAAACTATCATCCAATATTCTTCATCAGGCCTTGTCAAAGAGTATCTTGGCCAGTGGAATATTTGGCTGCCCTGCCTATCTGAGCAGAGGGTACAGAACCCTGGACAAAGAACTAACATATTCCCGTGGCCTCCAGAGAACGCTGATGCCAGTCTTCCTGAATTAGTTCAAGGGTGTGGTGTATGTGGATAGCCCCAGGCCAAGGCTGGGGATGGCATAAAAAACCTGGATGGAGAAGGTTGAGGTAGGGTGGGGAGGAGTGTGAACATGTATTTAGTTCTCACATATGTTCTCCTAGACTAGATACTGAGCACAAGAGCCATGCATGCTGCTAGAACTAGAGGGAACTTCAGATGAAACATAATAATGAGAGCTTCCAATTTATTAAGTCAATACAAAAGCTTGTAGTTGGCCCTGCCTTGATGTTTCTCATCCCTTTACCTGATATTTGAAGCCCTCCTTAGTCTGATCCAATTTACCAATTTACCTGATTTCTCAATATAAAGGAGGCCATCAGAAATTTAACTCACTCTCTATGTCCATACCACCCTGAACATGCCGGATCTTGTCTGATCTCAGAAGCTAAGCAGGGTCGGGACTGGTTAGTACTTGGATGGGAGAAATTGAACTCACTTGATAATTTGGTGGCTATTTAGTTTGATCCCAAGTAATAAAATTTCCATAGAGATCACAACAGCAGGGACTCTGAGAGATAAAGCCTTGCTTTTGTAATTGAGTGAGCCACCTTATATTGTTGATGCTGTTAGTCATTTAGCTCTGTGTTCTAACCAGAAGACAAAGTAGCCTCTATTTAAAGAGTCTGTTTATCTGATATCTCATCCACTGCTTTCTGTGTAAAGTTCATACAAATGAAGAATTCTGTATTTTCTAGGCCATGTCACCATCACATTAAGAGTTCAAGTAATACTTAATGTGTTACTTACCAGGACACATTATTTTGCTGAAAATAATGATAATTAATGCTGCTTAATCCGTCTAATGAAAGCCTACTGTTACTATGAGGGAGGGAATGAACTGCCTTCTTAGGCCTTCCAGGTTCTTTCCCCTGCAATAAAAAGATGTACTGAGCACAGGAATCACTACTCTATTAAGATAAAATTTGTTGGGCTTTTATTAAGTGACAATAATGCACATACCTCCTCTCCGAAGGGAGGAATTTTTGAAGATCAGCAACAAAAATTAAAGACACTGAGAACTTTTGAGTTTTTAGTCTTTTTAGTGCCACCTATATATCATTCGTGATTGACCAATTCATCTCAGTTCAGCCTGGATCAGTCCTTGTGATCTGCATAAGGGAAGTTGGGGGTGATCACACTATAGAGTCACACAGGTCTCCTTGCTGAGTCTTTAAATGTGGTCTCTACCATGTTGGTTTCTGTCACATGGTATTGGCCTTAGTTACATAATCTCCATTATTTCATTTTCTGCCTCTATTCTAACAATACCAGTCTGTGATTCATTCTGGAAGGGGAGGGATAATTAGGATATTTAAAAATTCCCTGAAGGAGGCTATATGATTCTGGGCTATATTTATATTATCATTAATCAGAATCAAGAAACACTACATGAAAAAGAAAAACTTCACAAGTGGTGGAACATTGCTTTACTTTGTGAGGGGGAAGAGGGGGAAGAGGGGAGAAAAAGGGAGAAAAGTGAGAAGAGGTAAAAGAGGGGGAAGAGGGAGAAGAGGGGGAAGAGGAGGTGTGTATGTTTGTGTGTGTGTCAGTATACCAGGAAAGATAGAAGTATGCAGACATGAAGTGCCAGTGAATTTCTTGGGTGGGAAAAAAAAACCTTATAATTAAGACTCATGCATATTTAATAACCTGAAATCTCTCTCTGATGTAAACTACTTTGGTGTTCCATTTGTCAAGGCTTATTTATTTATTTTTATGAGAAATGATGTGGATGAAAAGACCATAACATTGCTTAGTGGTGGCAGATGATGGTACCATGAATTCAATCTGGAGACTCAGGTATACAAGTCTTATACTTTAACCTTGAATTATCTTCACAGCAACTAGTTTGTTATTCATTTGCTTCTTGAATGTTATTAACTATAGAAACAGCACTGATCAGAATTTGGACACAAAATGCCAGACTAGTTTCTTGGGTGCGTACTCTTTGGGTTGGAGAGAACGTGACCAGAGCCAGCCTGGGCTGCTACTCACTCAGAGACATGAGGGAGATGACTCATGAACAGAGCTCGTGGTGGTGAGGCAGTTTGATTCTTTATTGATCAGGGAGCCCAGGCTTTTAAAGTTCGGACCTGGAAGTGGCAAGTTGGAAATGGAAATGGCTTGGAAATGACATGGTTTGGAAAGGGACAGAGAAAGGCAAAATGGGGCTGGGAAAGGTAGGAACTTCCTTAGCAACTTTGTGAGAGTTTTAATTGGTAGGATTAATAATACCCTGGAGGCAGGGAGGGTCTTGATGGTAGAAAGAAGATAGATAAAAGGAATGGAATGGGTGGGGATCTTTCAGGCAAAACAATGATTATATAGATAATAAGAGAGCAGGCCATAGTATCAGGAATGCAGGGTGCTTTGTGAGGCAGGGAGTCTGATAAGATGAGGCAAACCTTGGGGGGGGGGGGGTTTTGTCCCTCCCTGCTCAACCTCTCTGTAGAGAGAGAGAGACTGACAGGATGGATGTCCCCTCAAGTCAAGCCCTGCCAAGCTCAACCACATCCTCACAATTTCCTGACAACAAACCAATAGCAAGATTACAGGACATCAATGTGCACCAAAATGCTATTCTACAGTGTCACTTTTCATGAACCTTTTTTCTCTATCTCTCTCCCTCCATCCCTCCCTCCTCTCTCTCTCTCTCTCTCTCTCTCTCTCTCTCCATATATATATATATATAACAAAGAGAAATTGAGAGGGAAAGGGGACATAGAAAGAAAGAAAGAGAAAAGGAGACACCTGCTGTTCTGCTACACTTCTTATGAAGCATCCCCCTGAAGTGGGGACCAGAGGCTTAAAGCTGGGTGCTTGCTCATGGTAATGTGTGTGTTCAACCAGGTGAGATACCACCCAGGCCCCATTACGAATCTTAATAATATCTTGCCCATCTTTATTAATTTGAATAATTATGTGGTTGTTTTTAAAAGTCTAAATGCTTGGACTTTCCTAGAAAGCATTATTGTTTTAAAGTAATGTACACAAATCAGTCCTCAAAAGCAGTTGCATTTGGTTCAAAAATAAGTAGGAAATATGTTGTTCAGAATGTTTTAATTAGTAGCAGTGTGGGCCACTTCATCTTGCATCATTCTATACTCCTCATGACAACACACTGAGTCATAAAGATCTGGGAATCAGGAAGTCTTGGTGAGACGATATTTTGATGCAGGATGATTTACAGAAAAAGAATCATCAGCAATATCTCCAGCTGGACAGGGCCTTTTTAGGTGGAAAGTGATTCTGCTCTGTGCTCTCCTACTGTTCATGTGCCATCCATAGATAGTATAATGGCTAATAGCAACCTTCCTATTACACACCAATTGTTAGTTAGCTCATGTACATGGCCACAGTATTTATTATCTCCAGTTTTATAGAGTAAGTAGATCCACAGAGGTAAAATACTTTATCAGAGGATGCAGAGTAAATGATAAAGCATGGATCCCAAACTTTGACTCATAAACTAGTAATTTGCTTTCTTTACTATGTTGTTTACTATGTTGTTTCTTGATTAAAATATATTTATCTAAGGCCAGGAGATATCTCACCTAGTAGGGTTTGTGCTTTGATCTAGTTATGAATCCTTTATCAAATGGAAACACCACAGTAAAAGAGGAAGGATGCTTGGCACTATGTTATCTCTCCCTGTATATCAGGTTAAAAAAAAAATGTCAGTTCAGGAGTAGTGAGTGGTGAAATCACATATTCCTAAGACTCCCTCATCACAGACAAATGTGTGTGTGTATCTGTCTGTCTCATTCATAATTTATATTTAGTCTTTACATGCACAAAGTATCACATTACATTATTAATTTCACATATTATTTCGATTTTTTTCACTGGCTGCCATGACACACTCACAACATTTTCCTCCTACCCTCACAAATTTTCCTTCACTCCTCCAAATGTTGGTAGATCCCAAAGTCTAGCCATCACTCTTTTTCTTTCTCTCTTTCTCATATTAATTTAATTGAGTCCCATGACTTTCTATCAAACCTTTATGTTCACATATATCTTATTTCTCTTGTGAACTTAAAGTAGACATATTGACTTGCTTACCCACACCTTTACATAGATCTCTAGCGGGTTCTTCAAGTGGAATATACCAACAGAGAATTTGGGATTTTCTATCAAAAAAGCATAACTCTCCCTTAGGCTTCCCATCTCAATAGATATCCAGTTGTTTAGACCAAAAATAAAGGAGTCATATGTTATTATTTGGTTTCTGTCATCACCCACCATCCTTACCAAGTATAACCAATGTATGCAGGTGCTATCAACTCTATTCTAAATATATCTGAATTCTTTTTTTTTAATCTTTATTTATTTATTGGATAGAGACAGTCAGAAAGTGAGCAGAAGGGAGACACAGAGAGGGAAAGAGACAGAAAGACACCTGCAGTCTTGCTTTACCACTCACAAAGCTTTCCCCTCTGCAGGCGGGGACCAGGGCTTGAACCTGGGTCCTTACACATTGCAACACGAGCATTCAACCAGGTGTGCCACCATCTGGCCCTACTATATCTGAATTCTCATCACTCCCCACACCTTCCTTACTATCCTTTTTCTATTTTATTTATTTATTTATTTATTTTTCTATTACTCCCACAACCAAAGGTCTGTGTCCCTTTCCCCGCCCCTGTAGATAACCACTACAGTTCTCTTGAAGTCTTTAAAATAGAGTGATATTTTGGGTTTTTTTTCCACATTTATATATTCAATTGTCTATATACCCCATATGAATAAAACCATTTGGTAGTTGTCTTTCACCTCCTTACTTGCTTCACTGAGCATAATCTTTTTCCAATCCCATCCACTTTATTCTAAAAGGCTCAATATCATCCTTTTATATTGCTGCATAATACTCTGAAGAATATATGTCCCATAAATTGTTTAATCCAGTTATCTGTCGAAGGGCATTTTGGTTGTTTTCAACTTTCTGCACTACTATCTCAGTTCCCACCTCCATCTTCTCTTATTTGGCTGACTAAAACAGTCTGATGACTGCTTTCTTCTCCTCAATTTGTCTGAGTACAGCCTTCTGGTTCCAGTCCATTCGGTAATTAGCAAAGGAAGGCAAAATAATATTCTAAACTTTTAAACTAAATAATATTTTCCAGCATACTCCAATGTGTCTCATGCTGAGTAGCTTATAATCTAAAACCCAACATGATTTAGTTTTGAACTCTCTTAATGAACATATAATTTTATTCTCCAGACACTGCAGGCTGAGCAAAAGACTAAAAATTATGACTAGAGTATACTGGGAACAGGCAATATCTAAGAGCAGAATAAGGCACCTACTGAAAAATAGATAGATAGATAGATAGATAGATAGATAGATAGATAGATAGATAGATAGATAGATTTCAGTAGGAACTGTACACATACAAATGCATATGCACATGCAAATATGTGTGTGTATGAGTGCACATGTTACAATGCATAAGTACCCAGGTTCAAGCTCCCAATCTCCACCTGCAAGGGGAAAGCTTCACAAGTGGTGTGCCAGTGTTGCAGGTATCTCTCTGTTTCTCTCCCTTTCTATCACTCCCTTCCCTCTATCCAATAAATAAATAATCTTTTTTAAAAAATACATTCTGTCTAACTTGACAGATTAGATGAGGCCCACATACTTTGAAGTGAATAATGTGTTTTACTCTGCCCACCAATTCAAATGTTAATCTTCTTATCCTCACAGACACACCCAGAAAAATATTTCACTGATATCTAGACACTTCATGGCCTAGTTAAATTGACACATCAAATAAAGCATCACAGATGTGTAACCTCCAAATGGTACCTGACTCAAATATATGCAGAAAGAAGAGTTAATTTAGTTTAAAAAGATAGGGTTTTTTTTTTGGGGGGGGGGGGGAGCAGCCAGGTGGTAGCTCACTGGGTTAAGCTTACATAGTATGAAGTGCAAGGACCTGAGCAAGGATCTTGGATTGAGCGCCTGGCTCTCCACCTGCAATGGGGATCACCTCACAAGCAGTGAAGCAGTTCTGCAGGTATCTACCTTACTCTTCCCCTATTTCCTCATCCTCTCTCAATTTTTCTCTGTCCTACCCAATAAAAATGGAAATAATGACCTCTAGGATCAGTGGATTCATAGTGCCGCCACTGATCCTCAGTGATAATCTTGGAGGCAAAAAAAAAGAAAGAAAGAAAGAAAGAAAGAAAGAAAGAAAGAAAGAAAGAAAGAAAGAAAGAAAAGATAGGGTTTTGCTTGTTTTTTTAATTGCCACCAGGAGTATTATTGCCAGGGCTTGGTATTGGCACTACAAACAAATCTATCATTTTTTTCTTCATTTCTTTTTTTCTTTCTTTCTTTTTTGATAAAGAGAAATCAAGAGAGGGTGGGGAGGAGAGAAAGGAAGAGAGATACCTGCAGATCTGCTTCACGTCTCATGAAGCTTCACCCTGCAAGTTGGGGCTCAAACCCTGGTCCTTGTGCATGATAGCATGTGCATTCAACCAGGTGCACCAACACTTGGCCTGAAGAAGGTCATTCCTTATCTAAAACAGATGGAAATGGAGGGGTGGATATGTGTGACCCTGCACATCACTTTGTTATTTTATAGATATAGATGTAGATATAGATTCTGATGTGTGTGAAGTATGCATAATAACAAAGTTAGTCATGTTTGCCCTTTTACATGTATAACCCAATGACATTAAGTATATTCACAGTGTTATATAACCACCATCGCCATCCTGGCATGTCTTTGACAGGATATTAAAGGACATTCTTGGCAGAGAGAAAAAGTAAATTATCAAAGAAAAATGAAATACCAAGGAACTGTAAAAAGTTACCTTTGACCAGAGTACAGAATAAAATGATGGAGAGTAGGAGAGGCAGTTATGGAGAAATGAATGACTTTTAAGGTATGTGTTTCTCTATTTTAAGTTTGGGCCTCCAAAAATTAATGTCTGCAGGTAAGGGAGGTTATTTCTGAGTTCTTCATTCTATTCTGCCTGCTGTGTGCCTGCTTTCATTCTAGTACCATGGAGTTTTGATTGCAGTAGCTTCATGGAAGCATTTTAAGGGGTGGGGGCTCTTGTTCAAGACAAACTGTGTTACCAGGTCTAAGATTTTTATATAAGGATGGTGAACCTACAGAAGAGATTAGAAACACAGCCCCATAAAGTCTCTCATGATAAAAAGCAGTCCTGAGAGGGGGCCAGGACATGGCTCATCTGGAAAAGTACATACACTGCCATATTTGAGAACCACATGGGAGTTCCTGCAGGGAGGGAGCTTCACGAGCATGGAGCTGAGATGTGGTCTCTAAGTTTCACCTGTTTGACCAGGACTCTGCTCAGCTCTGATTTACGGTGTTATTGAGGATTGAACATGGGACCTCAGAGTCTCAGTCATGAAAGTCTTGTATAACCATCATTCTATCATCCTAGCCTCACCCCCTATCTAAAGGACAAACAAAAATAAAATGCCAACATGAGTAGTGTAGTCATTCAGATACAGAGTCCCAGTGACAATTCTGAATAAAAGACTATGATTTGGAAACAGAAGGAAGCAAACTGTTTGTAAGACTTATAAGAATTTGGGTGGGGGTAGACAGCATAATGCTTATGCAGAGTCTCTCACACCTAAGGCTCCAAAATTCCAAGTTCAATCCCCTTCACTACCATAAGCCAGAGCTGAGCAGTGCTCTGGTTTAAAAAAAAATTATAAGAACTATGGTGGTTATCTTTGGGAGGTGGGATGGTGGGGACACGGAACTTTGGTGGTAGATGTGGTGTGGAACTATACATTGTAATCTTATAATCTTGTAACAAACTATTAATACAATTTTAAAATGAGAAAGAAAGAAACTATGAATTGGGATGAAGACATCTGAGTGGAAAGTTACAGGCTAGAATAATCCTCTTTATCCTAGCCTTAAAATAATCTCTTCATTACCTAGAAAAATGAAAAGGCTTTAGGGAGCCAACTGTTTTCTATATATCTCCATATTGCTGTCTCCCTCATTGTTTTTAGATCAACAAATGGGGTGAGGACATAGACTATCCTAGAACTAGGGAGACAACATAATGGTTATGCAAAAGACTTTCATGCCTGAGGCCTTGGGGTAGCAGGTTCAATCCCAGCACAACCATCGTAAGTCAACTGAGCAATGCTGTCATCTTTCTCATTAAGTAATTAAATAAGATTCATTCTTATTTAATTCTGCTAGAAATCAAAAGACTGGGTCAACATAGGTGACAGAGAAAGGAGTTTATTCGCACTTCTTCATTTCTTTGCTGCTTGGTATCAGGAATTCTGGGAAATGTAGTTTTTCTATATCAAGTTACACACTTTAATTCTTAGAATCTTGAAGCAAAGGTAACAGTATAGTCATGACTTATCATAGTACTATTAAAGTTCGTAGACTTTTTCAGGACTGGTTTTAGCCCTCGTACCATCATTCTCAGTGTTTAGTTGGGGAAATTTATGTTTCCTCTAATGGTAAATATAGGCTCTGCAGAATTCAAGGTTTAGGTGTCCAAGGGAGGATGTGCTTCAACCTGAGGGCAAAATAATGATCCTCTCTAAGGTTACTGCCAGTCCCCCTGCAGGTAAACCAATAGGGCATAATGGGAGTTACTATACTGGTATTAAGTGACCTTGTTAAAAGAGGATATTGTTACACTTACAAAATCAGTTAAGGCCTCAGTAATAGCTGCAGTTATGAGGATTGTAAGTCTTTTAATGAGTTCTCCCGGGTTTATCAAATGTGCTTAAAGACTTTGACCCTCAACAAACTTGAAGTCACTGTATCAAAGCCTACTCAGCCTGTGGCAGGGTGGATCTAAAGAAATGGGTCTGTAGCAGACATTGTGGAAGTTCTACCCATGTGTCCTTGAATTTCCTGATTCGACCTGTAGCTACAGCCTTGTACATTGTCAGCACATCAACTCAACTGTCTGTCTTTACACCTGGGGCTTAAGAACCTTAACTGGAACCATAAGAACTTACTCAGAATAGACATAGGATATCCCAGCTATGCTGGGATTTAAATTCTAGTAGCAAAGATCAAGAAAAGTCATAAAGGCTGTAATAAATAAAAAGTCCCTATAAATAGTTCAGCTTCTGTGCCCTTTGGTAGAACTATTTGCACAACTCTATAGGAAGTCCCGGCAAGACTGAGCTAGTTGCAGTGACCTGACTATAAATATACACTTAACTCTGTGTTTTCTTGCCCCCCTTAGCTGTCCTACTCTTTTCATTCATTCCCTTTATGCTGCTTTGGATTGGGACTCACATCCCAAATAAACTATTCACTCTCAAATCCTTGGCTCAGGAATTCAAACTAAGGTAGGGTGCCATGAAATGAAAAGGCTGTGTCCTGATGTCAAAACTTTCTCTACTCTGAAAGGGAAACTAAAAGCAGGACCTGACCAAATTGTAAGTAGGGCACCAAAGTAAAAACCCAGTGGTGAGGGGTAGACATGCAGCTTCCCGGGCCAGTGGGGAGTGGGAGTGGGTGGGAGGGATGGGTCACAGTCTTTGGGTGGTGGGAATGGTGTTTATGTACACTCCTAGAAAAACGTAGTCATATAAATCACTAGTTAGTTAATATGAGAGGGGGAAAATTAATTGTATGTCTTGAAGTTTTTAAAAACATAAACTGAATCTTTTTAATATATAGGCTGTGTAATTGATATGCAGACTCTCCCAAAAGCCTAGACCAAGTAGATCAGAAGCAACCAATAGCACAGCTATATACAAGATACTTGATACTGTACAGCAAACCCTAACAAAAGGACTTTTCAAAGTTAACCCATTTACCAATTAATGTGATGATAACATTTACTATCGATTGTCTTTTTGAACCCTAAGACAGCAGGAACCTCACATCTCCACTATAGAGCCTCTACTTCCCCCAGTCCTGGTACCCTTGGATAGGGCCCACTTTCCCGTAATAATCAAATAATATTGCATCTGCCGATCACAACCTAACCAACGCAACGATTGCCACCTCAACATGCTTCACCTCAGACTGTGTCCAGAGACTTCACGTGTGGAATGACAACCCTTCGGCTTCCTTACTCGGGTGAGACCTTTCCTTTCATAGTATACTCTAATTCCAT
This sequence comes from Erinaceus europaeus, assembly GCF_950295315.1. NCBI lineage: Eukaryota > Metazoa > Chordata > Mammalia > Eulipotyphla > Erinaceidae > Erinaceus > Erinaceus europaeus. The sequence goes on along the minus strand of NC_080165.1, from coordinate 112,905,210 downwards.
CTCAGGTGGTTCACTTTCTAACAAAGTCCCAAAACCTAGATATACACCAGTTTCTGTGAGAGAGAGCATATGTTCACACATATCCACAAACTAATGCAAAATATATACCTGAAAGCAGAAGTACACTAGAGTTTGCAGTGAGTACCCCCCTAACACTTCCTCTCCACTATTCCAAGCTTTGGGTCCATGATTGCTCAACAATTTGTTTGGCTTCGTATGTTAACTCTCTTTTCAGTCACCAGGTTCCAGATGTCACCAGGATGCCGGCCAGGCTTCCCTGGATTGAAAACCCCACCAATGTGTCCTGGAGCTCCGCTTCCCCAGAGACCCACCCTACTAGGGAAAGAGAGAGGCAGACTGGGAGTATGGACCGACCAGTCAATGTCCATGTTCAGCAGGGAAGCAATTACAGAAGCCAGACCTTCTACCTTCTGCAACCCACAATGACCCTGGGTCCATGCTCCCAGAGGGATAGAGAATGGGAAAGCTATCAGGGGAGGGGGTGGGATATGGAGACTGGGTGGTGGGAATTGTGTGGAGTTGTACCCCTCCTACCGTATGGTTTTGTTAATTAATCCTTTCTTAAATAAAATAAATAAATAGATAAATAAATAAATGAGATATTAAAAAAACTTTCTCTACAAGTGGAACTTGAGAAACAAAGAATGGGTCTAACTTTTCACAGGGTGAAAGTTAGACCAGTTGTAGTTTATTTAAGCAGAGCCAAGGGGGGAGGTGGGAAGAAATTGAGAGGGAATTGGGAACCTTCTGCAAGCTAACAGAAGGAGTGCCAGTGGGTGGTGGGAGTGGTTATAAAGTAGCTATCATAGGAACATAAGAAAATCTACCCATAAAACAACAATGGTCTTTGAATCATTATTTTCCCTAATAAAATGATTTGGAGGAAAAATAATAATAATTCCTGCATAAAAGTTAAACCTCCTCTAGACAGCTTGTAATTAATTTAAGCATGACAGTTCTGAAATTTGGATTGCAATATACAACAGAAACAAAACCCTAACTATACAAAGTCCTGTGAAACCTTGTTTATCTCTGCATTTTCTAAACAGAGAGGAACTTTGGAATCAAACTGACCTGCTTAGAAGAATGGCCCCATTATTTGCTTTGAAGATCACTAACCTCTCTGAGCTTCAGCTTCCTAACTCTATAATGTACCCATTCAGTAGAACTCTTGATACAGTCAGATGAAAGCCTGGCATGTAGTATGGGAGCATTAAACACAATTTCTTGATTCTGAACTCTTTTCTGTGATCTCTGCTAACATGTGAAGCAAAACTTTTTGGGAGCTCTTCTTATGCAATCCTCCAGGGAAAATCCAGTCTCTCGTTTTTGTGCTGAGACTATACTTAAAATCTTAAAGTCGGGGCTGGGTGGTGACACACCTGGTTGAGTGCACATGTTATAGTGCACAAGGAGCTGGGTTCAAGCCCCTGGTCCCCACCTGCAGGGGGGAAGCTTCACAAGTAGTGAAGCAGTGCTGCAAGTGTCTCTCTGTCTCCTCTGTCTCCTCCTTCCTCTCAATTTCTGGCTGTCTCTATCAAATAAATAAAGATTAAACATTTTTTTTAAAAATCTTAAAGTCATGTGTAGAATTCAAGGGGGAAAAAAGTATTCCTACAAACTAAGTCTTACAAATGAGAAATGTTTAACCAAGCAGCCTCATGAAATTTCTTTGAAGATTTTCAACTTGCCCTTTTTCTTATGCTGTTTTACTTTGCCCAGTGAAAAGGGGGAAAAGTTTTGTTTGGAATTTAGAGTTGTCTATACTTTGTCTGCCAGTCCCAACTCATGCAGGATGACGCATTCACCCTGAAGTGGAAGGGAAAGATTGAGCTGCTGGGTTGCCAAAATAAACACTGAGCCACAAACAGCTTTCCTCACTAGCAACTGGCTAGAAGAAAGACTGTACAATCAAGCTGCTGTTAAACCGTGTCTCACAGTCACCCAACCTTTGTTGATTTCTGATAACAACTCCAGGGTTACACTGCTGTATACTCTGAAATCTTCTCTAGTGTCTTCTTAGAACAGAATAATTTATTTACAAGAATGTGAACAACTAGGTGCATTTTATAGTAGAACCTCTACATGCCTAATGAGCTGAATTTATCTGTCCTAAGGTAGAAGGCCAGAGGTGGACTTTCTGCTTGTAATGACCCACATAAATGTAAAAGAGGTGACTCAAACAGGGATTCACAATTCCAATAAGCCCATTAAGCTAAGTATTTGCCAGGTATAGCTGTAACTTTATTACTAAAATGATTTGTAAGAAAGAGAAAAAGTACCATTCTCAGCTAAGGAATTTCAATGGCACTTTTCATATGGTTGTTCCCTTGAGGTGCTGTTTCCTTACAGCATTGTGATGTTTGAAAGACAAACATCATTTGCCTTAACCCAGCATCACTTGGTGGTGTTCCTGAATTTGGATTTATCTTTTAAAGACATAATTTGGAGACTGAGGTGTGCATTCTCCCTGGTACTAGGTCCATGGTATCGATGACAAGGACTCCTCTATGTTTCTGAGCCTTACAGAAGAAAGTTTGGGAAGATGAGTAAGGCTGTGTGTGCAGGGGTATGGGTGGAATAAAGCTTCACTATCTTATTTAAAGAATCCTGGTACTAATTTTCACCATTACCGGGGATTTTCTTTGAAGTAGAAACTGTTTCTCCACCAGGTCCAGATCCCACAACCAATTCTGCTCAGTGTGGCTCTTGCTGCAGCATTTAGCACAAGGGCACCTGGCCCATAGAGTTAACAACCTTACTGGGAGTATGTCCCCCCAAGTGAGGGTTGAGACATGTCCTACACAGAAAGTATATTATTCTAAAATAAAAGGCATTTGTTTTGGTTAGGAGATAAATAGCTCATTTTAGAATTTGATGTAATGATGCCTTTGTGTGTTCAAGTTCTGACCATCGAAGCAACTTCAGAAGATTAACTCAAACAGTAAATTTTGTCAACCTGAAATTAGTCATGATAGATGCCAGTTGTCAATATGTCCTTCACTTCTTCAGTCTTCTGTATCTGCACTGAAACCATCTGGGTTGGGGGGGAGGATGGTACTAAAGTGGTTGTTTGATAAGAAATTGGGTGGTGTGGTTAACACACATGTCAACTTAAAAATAGTCTAGTAATCCAAATAGAAGACAGAACTAAGAATAGGATTTGACTACAGATCTTGCTTTCAAAGTCTCATGACACAATGTAATGTTAGTGATTGAATTCAAGAGTTCCTACGTGCTCCCTTCTAAAAGGAACAGTTTGAAAACAATTGATAATAATAAGTTAATGAATTACCTTTAATGTTTGCACCAGGAAAGCTGGCCAGGCCAACCACTATACAACCACCTATATGTTTATTGGATGACACATTATCACTAAGACAATCTTGTGCCATTAAATCAACAGATTTTAATTTCTTCATCAGAGGATTGCCTTTAATATCTCTCTCTCTCTCTCTCTTTCTTTCTCTTCCTCCCTCACTCATTCTTCAGGTTTGCCTTTATTTCTGCTGAAGAGACTAAGTTCTTAAGATTAACAAGGAAGCACAGAAGAGTACAAATGCAATGTCATTTATGTGACAGGATCAGAACTTCTTTTCATTTCCTTTGTTGGCTGGCTTTTCCCACACTAGTGACATGTTATAATCACCTTTGCCTCACCCAGAAAACACACCCAGATAATTACCAGAATTGCAAAATCCAGAAAGCATGCCCTGTCTCTGTTGCAAGCCAAGCCAAGCTTACTAAAGAATTGTCCATGACAGCAAAAGGCTCTGGTCATTGACTGACAGGTTCCAAGCAGAGTCTGTCTTCAGGAACTTTAAAACCCAAAACTACTCTCCAGAGATAAAAATAAAGCAATCTTTTAACCTGTATCTATTTTTGAAACTATACAAAAATAACCCTGGCAGAAACACTGAGGAAAAAGAGGTGTTCTGAATAGGGAGCTGAAACTGAATTTCATAAGCACAATATCCCACAGCAATTTGTTCTTGTCCTCAAGATGTGTAGTGGCTACAGTTCCAACTACCTCTTTGCTGCATAATTGCATTAAATGTCTTGTTCAGTGACTGGGGAGATGTTTCTATGTTAAAAGCACAGGACTTACATCCCAGACAGGCGCCAGGTTCAATTCCCACCATTCCCATACACCAGAAATAAGCAGTGTTCTGGTTTGTCTGTCTGCCTCTAATAAGTCTTCTTAGAAAATACCTTTGCTTGGAGTCATTCCTTTTTCATTTCAAAATTTCTTTAATTTCTGTTATTGTTTTACTTGTAACCCTTGATTAATTTCTTCAGAAGGGAATTGGGTAGTTGGAAACTATCAAGAATCTTTACCTACTTTTGGTCTAAAGTCACAGCGTCAGGAGTTCAGACAATTTTTTCTGAGACAGTGCTTTCATAATTTGACATACATCCTATCTATTTTAGTTGAAAATTTATGGGGTGGAAGCAGGTTAAATAATTGACTCATAATTTAAAATGTTTTTAAATAAAACTAAGTATTCAGGGAATGGGAAGATAGCTCAACCTGTTTTTATTTAAGAGGTACTCTGCAGCAGATCACTAGCTGGACCCTCTGATTTCAATTACACCCCTGGGGGGACATGGAAAATGACTTAGGCCTATGATGCTTACGAAGTAATTGCTCACATGGTCCAATGATAGAGAAGGGTTCCAAAACAGGACAGTCTACTAGGAAAAAAAAATCATATCAAGACAATATGGACTTTTCCCCAAATCCTGTACAGATATATGGATCCTAGAAATACATTTTCATAATCTTTTTTTTTTTTTGGTCCTCTATTCTAGCCATTCTCTTCATCTGAGTTTCTCATCTATGACTTTCCCTAAGAACAATCCTTCCCTGGTCTCATTCTTTAAACTCCACTTTGGTTCAACCTTCTTCTCTACTCTGTCTTCTTCCATTAGAAAATGTCCAGTCTATGACCATACCACCCTGAACACACCCAATATCCTCTGATCTTGGAAGAAAATGTCCAAATAAAAAATTAATCCCCCAATAAAGAAATAAAAATAAAATGTCCATACTCCCAGAGGGATAAATAATAGGAAAGCTTCCAACAGAGGGAATGGGATGAGGAACACTGGTGTAGGGAATCGTGTGGAATTGTATCCCTCTTATCCAACAGACTTGTAGATCATCATTAAATCAATAAAAAAAGAAAGAAAGAAAGAAAGAAAGAAAGGAAGAAGAGAGGGAGGGAGGGAGGGAGGGAGGGAGGAAGGGAGGAAGGAAGGAAAATATTCCCCAAATGCACAGGCAAAACAGAACCTTCTGTGAAGTATGTAGAAGTAGAAGAATTTGAGGATCCACACCAACACCATGGGAGGAGGGGAAGTCTCTAATACTCATATGATAATGTCACCTGTCCTATGGTGAAGTGAACCAAACCCTACTATACCACTGCCTTTTGTATCTATGATTATTATTGTGACCTACTATTATCTGACCTTGAGAAAGTTGCTTTGCATCTTGTGCTTCCAATTTCTCCTCTGGACATTTTAGAATAATTAAATCCATATCAGGGAGTCATAATCTAGTAGGTTTGATCATTATCATCTCAGAGGTTTGCCCATAGGTAAACAGTCTGGCTGTTCTACTCATAAGCTTGGGGTGGAGGCCTGGATTTGGGCAGAAGGGACGAGAAAGTCTGGTCAGCTGGCACATTTCTCATGGGCCAGACTTGTTAACTAATCCCCCTGGCTTACACCCTCCTTCTTTTCCATTTCTGCTTTCTCTTGCCAACTCCAAGTTTGGCACTTCTTTAGCATTTATGAAGAGGCACAGCTGTTACTTTCCTAAAAGCCAATGTGAGTCTATTCTGAGTCAGTTTCACTTTGCTCTTGACTATGTCATTCATCTTTCACCAGCTGAGTGTCTACTATTTAAAAAAGCTTGATTATATGGGACAGACAAGCAGTTCACCCAGTTGAGTCACACATTACCATGTACAAGAACCCAGGTTCAAGTCCTAAGCCACCATATGGGAGCACTTGTGTAGATGGGGGGAGTAAGCGATGGACCGGTATCTCCTCCTCTCTCCCTATCTCTGTCTCTCATCCTCCATCTGAACACAAATTTAAAATGGCCACTTGGAATGGTAGGAATCATGCAAACAATGAATCTTAACTATAGGCCTAGTGACAAAAAGGAAGAAAGAAAGAAAGAAAGAAAGAAAGAAAGAAAGAAAGAAAGAAAGAAAGAAAGAAAGAAAGATATAAAGAAAGGAGACCATATATACACAGAGAAGGAGCAGACTAAGATCAGAGCACTGCTCTGATAAGTGCAATGCTGAGGATAGAACTCAGGCCTATCACTGTAAGCTCTGTGCTCTACCCTCTGGGTTATTCCCTGGTCACTAAATCCCTCTTTTGTTAAGAATTTAGTACCACTGGTACTTGTTTATTCTCTACACTTTTTCTACAGTAATCAAAGAGAATAGAGTCCACTCCACCATCTTGAATCCGAAGCTCTCTAAAATACAAGTGAAGTTTCTCTTCTAAGCATTAGTTATTAGTGCTCATGAATAAACTTTTATGCACCTATGTAGTAATTATTAACATTAAAAGATCTCTTCATTTTCAGTTAAATGAAAAGCCTATCATAATATTAAGATTTTCATCACTATCAGTGGTCTTGAAAACAAACTTGACAAAAAAAAAAAACCCACAAAGAATAATAGCATGTCACCATTTTTCCTTTCCCAAGAATATCTATGTAAATTAATAAATGAGCAGGTGAGGTCTACAAGCACATTTGACCAGAAACGAAAATGTATAATTAGTTTACAGATTATGTTATGACACCAACAGGGTAGTGAAATGACTAAGCCTGCACACCTAGCCAGAGCCAGCAGTAGAATGAGACTCAAATATGTCTTCTTTAGATTTTATGCTCAACAGAACAAGTCGACTCAGCGTTTATACTTATTGTATTATTAGGACTGTCGTTCAGTGGTAGTTTGTTGCCACAGTCAGTCTAATTAAGCTACTATAACTATATTCTTCCATTGTTTTCATTTCCTTCAAAAAGGAAAGCCTGTTGAATTTTATTGTCAGTTCTCTAGTATATGGTTTAGAAGTTAAAAGTTATACTCCACAGTTAATTTTATATGACAACAGAAAAAAAATCCCAACATGTTATTTCTTTGTTGTACTCAACAATAAATGGCACATAGCATATCTGGTGGCTTATTGTCTGCATGTGAGATAATTGTTTGGGAACCTGTAACTGCTTATTTAAAGGGTGAGGACTCTTACTATAATTACAGAGTCAAAAGCCACCTCAGATTTACCATGGGAAATGTATGCAATGTATTGTTAGTCTTTAGATAGATCCTAAGCCAAATTCCTCATTACTTCCCAGAAGTCTCTGGAATTCTCTTGCTATGTTTATGTCAAAGGTAATCTGTCAGTGAATGTGAACCAGCAAGAAATGGGAGGTCTCTATACTTGAACGAGGCTGAAAGAGCCCAATGTTTTAATCAAAGTAATTATTATTCGTGTGTCATCACAAAGGCTTCATATTGAAATACTTCTGTTATACCAGTACATTGGTCCTAGAAGTTGTATCTTTTCCTTAAAGTGTATTATTTGAATATAGTTAAGGGGAAGAAGGTTGACTGGGGAAATCAATACAAAAGTGTATGCGCTAGAGAACCTTATACCTGACAATTATGTTCATAAATAGAGAAACCCAGTTTGCTCATCTGTAGACATTCATTATCTTCTTGAATTATCTGTGCTGTTATTTTGGAAGATGGCATTTATAACATTGTTAATTACCATTTCAAATCCTCTACCATTCACTGAACTTGTTAAAATTTGTGTATAAACAATCATCTAGGGACCCAGTGGTGGTGCATCTGGTTAAACACACGTTACAGTGCACAAGGACCCAGGTTCAAGCCTCCAGTCCTCACCTGCAGAGGGAAAGCTGTGATGAAGCAGCTGCAGGTGTCTGCAGTGGTGAAGCTGTACTGCAGGCGTCTATCTCTCTCCTTTTCTATCACTCCCTTCCCTCTCAACTTCTGGCTATCTCTGTCCAATAAATAAAGATAATTAAAAAAATAAAAATAAACAATTACCCAGACTATCTTCTCCTGAATTCATAAAAAATATTCACCTCATATTAAAAAAAAAACATAGAATAAAATTGCACTGCCAAAGACCAAATGGCCAAGAGAAGGAGAAATATCTCTTATCTCCTTTTATATCATAGTAGAATTAACCTATGAATCATTGTGGGTAAAAAAAAATTAAGTGGAGAGGTGGATAAGAGGGAAAGAAGAGACTGCTTGCTGGTCCACTTCTTGTGGCAGCAAAGAGGAGAGAAGGAAGGACTACACAAATATTCCCTGGCATCTTGACCTACCAGAAATCTTTTAGTTCAAGTCCCTCTGATGCTGGCACTAAACAGATATTGTTTCCTATCTACGTATGGAGTATTGTTCGTTAAGGAAGAAGTTCAGAGGGCTAGGGAGGTGGCTCAGCTCAGAGCACATGCATAAGACCTGCAACAAAGAAAACAACAAATAAAGCTCCATTGGTGGTAGAGTAGTATTTTGATTTTTTTTTTCCAAACCACTATTCAGCTCTGTCTTACGGTGTTACAGAGGACTGAACCTGGGACTTTGGAGCCACAGGCAGGAGAATCTCTTTGCATAAGCATTATACTTCCTTTCTGCACTCTGATCTTTCTCTGTCTCATAAAACTCAAAATAAAAATTGGGCCATATTCAGTGGGGAAGAAATTACAAAAGCCAGACCTTGAACCTTCTGCACCCCATAATGACCTTGAGTCCATATTCCCAGAAGGATAAAGAATAAGAAATCTATCAGAGGAGGGGATGGGATACAGAGTTCTGGTGGTGGAAATTGTGTGGAGTTTTACCCCTCTTATCCTATGGTTTTGTCAGTATTTCCTTTTTATAAATAAAAATTGTAAACAAATAAACAAATGGAGTAACTCTCAAAAAAAGTGTTTTGCAAAAAATTGAGAAGTTTTACACATGTACCAACAACTGTATTTACTATAAACCATTAATCCCCCCCAATAAAAATGTTTAAAAGGAAAAAAAATGGCCATAAAGCACATGCCCTATGTGTTAAGTCCTGGATTGTTCTCTGGCACTCAATGAATTCAAAATAAATTCAGGGAGTAGATTAGTATAATCCAATCAAATGCATTAAAAATTATTACCAAACACCTAAAATGAATAAGACCTTTAAGACCAAGAGAAGGCAACCTTTCATTGTAACCATTGTCCTTTTGCTTCCACTCAAATCATGTTTTAAAACTTTCCTTCCCCATTATTTGAAAACCAAACCAAAAAAATACAAATTAGAAACAAGCTTACAGCACCTGGTTTATTGGGAAGTAGTCATAACGAAAACTTCAATTGCTTATTCTTCAGCTTACAAAATAACAATTTGATGTATAAAATGAATTAGTTTTCATTATGACAGTACAAATGGTAAAAAATATATATATAGTAATAATAACTCAACTGACATATATTTTGCACTCCGAGGAATCTCACCTCTCTCAATTCTCCTGTTGTATGATTTACATCGGTGATTTTAAAACTGTTTATCGAGGAAGACCAGGTTTCAAATTGTATTACGTTTTTGCTTATCTATCAGAAGCTGTGTCTATATGATGAAAGCCCAGGTAACCTGAGATGAAAGCCTTCCCTTGAGGCTGCTCTTAGGTTACCTTTGTGATAGGTTATGGCCCTCCTGATGCTTCACTGAAACTTAGTCATATTAATCAGTCATAATGGACAAGATGCAGACCATCTTTCAGTCTTCACTGGTCCTATCTGAACATACAGACACACAATAGTACATATTTATTAATAGCCTTTTCCCTTACCCCAACCTCATAAACTGTTTAAAAGATAAAGTTCTATCTAAACATTATACTACATAGGAATCCTTACAGCAACAGGGTTAAGCTATGAAAACAATAAAAATGGTTTCCTAAATGGCATATCAAACCAATGCGAAGCTCAGCAAGAAATCATATATTCAAGATATTAAGTAGAAATCCTCACAAGTGATATGTATTTAGGAAACTACCTTACTGAAGACTAGGAAAAAAAAAAACTTTTTGCATTCCCTTTTGACTATTTAGCCAATGACAATTTTAAATCCTCTTTTCATCAGTCCATTGTCCTCTTCTATACATACTATTTGGAAAAATAAAAATTTGATACAATTTCTTAAATCTTTATGGTCTTCTAATTTTACCTTAAAAAGTAGTGTTTCCTACTCCTATCATTTTGCAAATGCAGTATAAAGGATGTGGATTAGGAAACGTTGCCAAATGATAACTAATTAAGAGTCTTATTTATCTCTATAAAACATACCAAAAATGAATATTTAACTATAACATCCTTTAAGAAGTTTTTTTCTGAAAGTATTTTATCTTTTTGAATAGCTTAATTTTGTGAACACTGTCCTAAAACAAAATAGGCTCAAGTATCCTATGGAAAACTGTTTCTTCCTCTGTAATCCATCTTGACAGTGGGGTTTGTCTTCTACTCATTCTCCACCTTATGCAGATGTGTAGAAGTATCTGGGCTTGGCATTGCCCAGAAGGTCATCTTCATAGTTGGGGAGGCAACAGAAGAAGAAGGAACAGCCAATCAGAATAATTGTGGCTGCCCATCCAAAGCCATAGGCCCAGTTATAGATGTAGGTGACACCAGGGTTTAAATGCAGATTGAAGGTCTGTGTATACTTCACGGGGTAGATTACCAGGGATATGATCTGAAATACAGCTAGAGGGGGAAAAAAAAGAACTTCAAAAATAGGAATGTACAAATGAGTGAAAATATACTACAGGGTAACAACAGGTAATCTCCCTCTTCTATAATTATTATGCTTTTAAATCAGTCTTAAATACACCTATGCTCAATCCAACAATTGTAATGGAAGTATTGGGAGTATTTTGTTACTCAGGAGCCTATAAAAAGATTATTGAATTGAGTGGCTAAGAGATATTTGTACTGAGTATACTGCTGAACATATGGCATAACATCAGAAAATAATTAGCAAATCACTCAAAAGTACATGTGTAATTTTTAAAAATATTTTTTTATTTATTTATTGGATAGAGACAGAAAAAAAATGAGGGTGAAAAGGATATAGAGAAGAGATAAGGAGAGACACCTGCGTTTGTTTCACCACTTGTGAAGCTTACCCCATGCAAGTGGGGACCTGGGGCTTGAACCTAGATCTCTGCACATAGTAACATGTGCACCGAACCAGATGCATCACTACTTGGCCCCTATATGTTGAAATGCATATATACTAAAGTAAAAAAGTATAAAAATGTAGTGTGCAATAGAAGATAGGACAGTAAAAAGTCTATTTTTTCATTTTTATATTTTCATTACAAAATACAGTTAATACTTTCAGTGTCAAAAATATATGCATGTATACATGCACATATACACATGGCTCAATGATAATACTGAATAGACACCTTTGAGCTATTCAGTAACAACAAAGTTAACACAATAACCCAGTCAAGTGAAAAACTGATTTGAAAAATCACCAGAAAAGCCTGCACAAGAGGTAGAAACTGAAGAATAAATAGAAATGAAGAGATGGAGGGAGTGGGGAAGAACATTCCATATGAGGGAATGGAAACAAAAAGAGGAAATTATCATACTAATTTGAGAAACTTAAGAAGAAAGAACAATACAACAAGAATACTTCTGTACTTTTGGGTATTAATCACATAATTGTTATTAACTATTATGTTATCATTTTAAGCAACTTAAATTTTTTTTTACTATATCTACTCATACTTTTTCAATGAATAGGTATAGTTTTATAAAACGAGTAACTATTGAGGGTTGGGCAGTAGCGTAGTGGGTTAAGTGCATGTAGCATGAAGCGCAAAGAGCTGCATAAGGATCCCCAGTTGGAGCTCCCAGCTCCCCACTTGCAGGGGAGTTGCTTAACAAGCGTGAAGTAGGTCTGCAGGTGTCTTTCTCTCCCCCGTCTTCCCCTCCTCTCTCAATTTGTCTCTGTCCTACCCAACAACAATGACATCAACAACAATAATAATAACCACAACAATAAAAATTAAAAAACCATTTAAAATAAATAAATAAATAAATAAAATGAGCAACTATTTGCATGCTATGCCATGTTCTGAATATTTCTGCTTAACATTTCACAAGTAATTACTATGGCAAAGATTTTGAACAGATTTTAACTCTTTTGTCATTAAAGCATTACACTCCACAAGAAGAAATTAGCGGGCTATGCCCACAGGAATGCATATTCTTCATCACTACTTTTTATTACAAACTAATTATCTGCTACTAGCTTCAAAAAGAGTTTTTCATTAAGGTTCCTGTAAGATGTTCACCTGACTAGTGGGCCTGTTTTGTCATGCAAATAACCCAGGTTTGAATCTGACCTCCATTGTACTGGAGGAAACTTTAGTATTGTGATCTCTCTTTCACTTTCATATTCTCTCTCTCTCTCTCTCTCTCTCTCCCTCCCTCTCTCTCTCTCCACATCTCTCGCTCTCTTTCTAAAAGTCAACATGGAGGAAGTTAGCCCCAACAATGACAAAAAAATTTTTTTTAAATATTCATTCTGAGCCCCACCCACTTGCATAACTGAACATCCTACCCCTCAGCATTTGGTGCTATGCTACAAGGCAACAGTTCCAGATCTAACCCCTCACAGGGTCTGCAGGAAACTCTTTAGAGAACCCTGGTTCTTAAGAGAACAAGATTTCTTCAACACATGAAATGGTTCAGGCATCCCAGTCCCCTCAGCAAGGAGCTCTTCTCTGTACCAGCACTGGGACCACTATGGAGACACTGTACTTCATGGGATTGACAAGAGGTCACCTTGGAGAGGTAGCTGCATGCAGAGGGGCAACATCCCTCCCTGGGATAGGAAGCACAGAACACCTTTGAGGCACAAGAGCAAAGGGATCCAGACCTTAAAGTATAAATATGTTATCACTGTCCTTGCTGATGCATTTTCTGGATCAGGTCATTAACTCTAATTGCCAGGGGTCTTCTTTCACTGTGCATTACTATACTGAAGTCCAGTGTAGGTATAAATAAAGAACTGCTGACAGCCTTACCAGCCAGAGCCAAGAGGCCTCCAATCACTCTCAGGAAGACAAGCATTTGGGGTCCACAGAGGGCAAAAAACGAGAGGATAAAACAGATCACCAGGATGATAAAACCACAGAAGAGCGTGGCAGCGGCTGCCCTGCCCCAGGCTACAAAAGAGAAAAGAAACAGTAATTAATGAGACAGGCATTTCCTATGTTAAAAAAACGCTTATCAAAATATGATGAGGGTTTTATTTTCTTTCTAATTACACTTGTACAGGACTGTTTTCCTTTAAAATTTTTTTCCTTTTAAAAAAATGAAGGGAGCATCTCTATATTCCAAGAAAAGATTAAGAGATTCATATACAGGATGTTAATAATAATAGTAATGTTTTCTACCTTCTTTAAAAGAAATATTTATATCTTTGAAATGAATGTTGAAATTCACTTAGACTGTCTTAGTCAATTGGCCATATATACAGGTATATTTTTAAATTTTACATAATAAAATATTTTTAAAGATTCATTAAAAAAATTATTTAAGTCCTAACACATTTTAACTACAACAAATCTTTCTGATACTGAATAATTCAAATTACAAACTCTCTGAGAAATGTTTCAAATTTAGCAATAAAGTAGCTATGAGTTTTGCAATAACAGACATCGCTTAATAGCCAAGTGATCTAAATTTCAAACAACCTCACCTTTCTAATTGTTGTCTCAATTTTTAACTTCTAAAGTACTCAGAAGTTGTTGTACAAGAGTTCTTAATTATTTTCATTGGCCCTAAAAGTAACCAGAATGAGTTTGGGCATGAATTCTAGTTCTGAATACCTACACAGGCACCTATAGCTTTGTATCACTTGACTCTGGTGAAATAGGTTGAGTTGTGTTCTTTAGGCTATCCTAGCAGTTCTAATAAAAAATTCCCAGTGTTCAAACTTTACCAATTTAAAAGCCCCTCTTATACACAACCTTCTATGTGTAGGCAATAGCTGATATTTATGAAGCAATTTCACTGGATTAATGTAACATGCAGTAGAACACTAAAGCTTCATAATAACATTTCAAGATTTCCCGTTATTTCTTTAGAAGTAAGGATCTACTAAGGTTTTGAAAATCCATATAACCTGTTTATATCCACAAAGCTGATAAATAATGTAAGAAGAGTCTGAGTTCTGGCCTGATGGAATCTAGAACATGACTTTAAAGGGTTTAATTTATGTAGCATAAAATACCTTTCCTGGGGTCTGGAAGGTGGCACACTGGATAGGGCATTGGACTCTCAAGCGTGAGGACCCAAGTTCAATCCCCCGAAGCATATGTATCATTTCTCATGAATAAATATATAAAATTTTAAAAAAGAAGAAACTATTATCTCTTAAAAAAAAACAACCTTCCTAAGTGTATAATTCAGTAATTTCTACATAGTCTTTCTTCTATATTTTTACTATACTCACATCATCATTTACATTTCAAACATTTTATCACCCTCCTCCCCCAAAAAATAAACTTTATTTCCATTAGCAACTATCAGTCATCCTCTACTCCCTCCTTGCTTGAACTTCTGTAAATCACTCATCCACTTCAGGTTTTAAAAATTTGACAATATTGGACATTTCATATACAAGGCAGATTTTTCTCTTTTTTTCTATTTAGCATCTGTATTTCAGAGTGTATTAGTATTCATTTCTTTAAATTTTTTTAAATTTCTTTATTGGGGGATTAATGGCTTACAGTCAACAGTAAAATACGACAGTTTGTACATGCATAACATTTCCACATAACAATACACCCGCCACTAGGTCCTCCTATGCCATCATGTTTCATGACCCGAACCCTCTCCCTTCCACCTCAGTCTTTTACTTTAGCACAATATCATTTCTTTTTAAATAAAAACAAAACTCTATTGTATGTGTAGCCCACACTTTGTCTACCTACTCATTCACTAATACATGGACATGTGGGACCAGGTGGTGGCACACCTGGTTGACCTCACTTGCTACAATGCACAAGGACCCTGAGTTCAAGACCCCAGTCCCCATTTGCAGGTGGGAAGCTTTACAAGTGGTGAGCCAGTGCTGCAGATCTTTCTCCCCTTCCCCTTGATTTCTGTCATTATCTGATGAATAAAATAAATAAACATATATATATATGTACATATATATACACACAATCTTAACAAACTACATTTTTATCTTGTTGAATTACATTTCACTTATATTTTATTAGGGAAATAATGATTTACAAAACACTCATTATCACATGGGTACAAGTTCTTATCTTTCCATGATAGGTGTCCATATACCAGTCCCACTAACAATTTAGGTCCTCCAGCATCATTGTGCATTGTGTCCCCAGTGCCTTCTCAATGCATTAATTTTTAT
Organism: Erinaceus europaeus; assembly: GCF_950295315.1. Lineage (NCBI taxonomy): Eukaryota > Metazoa > Chordata > Mammalia > Eulipotyphla > Erinaceidae > Erinaceus > Erinaceus europaeus. The sequence goes on along the minus strand of NC_080165.1, from coordinate 112,889,679 downwards.
TGTGGTTAAAAAGTAGAGTTATGATTTTATTGATTTAATAATGTTCGACAAGACCATAGGATAAGAGGGTATAATTCTCACCACCAGAGTTCCACATCCCAGCTAAAGAATGGAAGCAGCCTAAATGCCTATCAACAGATGACTGGATAAAGAAGTTATAAACTATATACTCCATGGAATGCTACTCTGCAATCAAACAGAGATGATGGTGTGTCGAGATGAAACAGATGAGACTGGAGGTGATGATGATCAGTCAAATAAGTAAAGAAATGAAAGACAGCTACCAGAGAGTTTCACTCATATGTGGAATCTATAGAACTGATACATACAAATTTGTAAAGAAGAAAAAGAAGATGGAGGAGGAAATTAACTATCTCTAAGGTTAACTATCTCTAAGGAAATTAACTATCTCTAAGGAGGAGAAAATTAACTATCTCTAAGGTTCAATGTGGAGCTATATCCTGTAATCTTACCATCTTGTAATCCAACCCACAATTAATCACAAATAAAAAATGACAAGAATTATAATTTTACAAAAGTAGAGTTATGTGCCCTCTACCCTGTTTTCACTCCTATTCTGACAATTTTATCTGCATGTAATTCTGAGTAATTTGGCTATTAAATAGTTAAACTTTGTTCAAACAAAGACATGGGACAACAAAAAAAAATAAGGACTTTGAAACCAGTTGGACCTTATTTATCCCATCTCTGCCATCTATTAGCTACTGTCAGGCTACACGTCTGTTAACCAAGGTTTAAAGGCCTATTGCAAGATTACTGGGTGGAGGAAAGCTCTTATGTGAAGTCACAGCACTGTTAATTCTCCAGCATTCACTGTTCAACAACTTTCATTTCTACTTCAATGACTTTTCTCCAGTAACTACAAATTTCACTGATTCTACCTTTGTAATGTTCTCTGTCATCACTGAAAATAGTTCCTGAGTTATCTTCTACAGTTTTTCCATCTTCAACTGATACAGACAAACTTGAATTAAGTTTCTGTTTCATGTTTAGGTATCTATTCTCACTCTACATTGTCTACTAGATTAATGGATGGCAGGGAGAGGGGGGCAGGCAGTGGTGCATGTGGATAAGCACACACACTACAGTGCACAAGAACCCAGGATCAAGCCCCTGGTCCCCACCTGCAAGGGAGAGCTTCACAAGTGGTGAAGCAGGGCTGCAGGTATCTCTCTGTCTCTCTCCCTTTATTTATCTCTTCTTCCCTTTTCAATTTCTTTCTCTCTCTACTGAACAATAAACACATAAAAAGTAAAATAAATAAAATTTAAAAAGAAAGAAATAGCATGTCAATTCACTTAAGCCAAGAGATGTTCTGAAAACACACAGCATTTTCAGAACTGTTCCTAAATTATGTTAAATCCAGCTGGCTAAATAAATTTTCTTTTTACATAAAATGTCGAGTCTAAACAAAACAAAAATGAAGGGACCAACAGATAGCTCATGGGGTAGGGTGTGTATCTTGCCATGTACTGAGTTGTTCAAAAAGTTGTGATATATTTATGCATCATGACTTTTCCAACAACCCAATACATGGCTCAGCTTTGAGTCTCTGCACCATGTGGCAGTGCCACAGAATTGCCCTCTCCCCGCATCTCTACCTGAATGAAAAGGTTTGCCTGGGAACAGTAAAATTGTGTGTTAAGGAAGGGGTCCAGGGAATGACAACTCTTCAGCTCCATCACTCAGGTGAGACCTTTCCTTTCATAGTATTCTCTAATTCCATTCCAGGTGGTCCACTCCCCAATAAAGTCCCCAAACCTAGATATAGTCCAGGTCCCCTGAGATAGAGCATAGGTTCACACATGCCCATAAACTAGGGGAAAAATATATACCTGAAAGCAAAAGTACACAAGAGCATGCAGGGAATACCCCCAAACACCTCATCTGCACTATTCCAGTCTTTAGGTCCATGATTGTTCAACAGTTTGTTTGGCTTTGTATGTTAACTCTCTTTTCAGCCACCAGGTTCCGGATGCCAGCAAGATGCTGACCAGACTTCCCTGGACAGACGACCCCATCAATGTGTACTGGAGCTCTGCTTCCCCAGAGCCCCACCCTACTAGGAAAAGGGAGAGACAGACTGGGAGTATGGACCGACCAGTCAACGCCCATGTTCAGTGGGGAAGCAATTACAGAAGCCAGACCTTCCACCCTCTGCAACCCACAACGACCCTGGATCCATACTCCCAGAGAGATAGAGAATGGGAAAGCTATCAGGGGAGGGGATGGGATATGGAGATCGGGTTATGGGAATTGTGGAACTATACCCCTCTTATTCTATGGTTTTGTTAATGTCTCCTTTCTTAAATAAAAAAAATAATAATTTAAAAAAGAAAAGAAAAAGAGAAAAAGAGGCCAGGCAATGGCACACCTGGTTAAGTGCACACATTATAGTGTAGAATGAGCTGGGTTCAAGCCCCTGGTCCCCACCTACAGGGGGGAAAGCTCCATAAATGCTGAAGTAAGTCTGCAAATGTCTTTCTAACTCCTTCCCTTTTTGTAGCTTCCCCTCCCCTCTCAAATTCTCTCTGTCTTTATCTAATAATAAATAAAAGATTTAAATATATACATAAAAAAGTAAGTCAAAATGGAGAATTGAGCCATTTTGAGAATGTTTGTTAATGCAGAAAGGCTGCCTTGAATGTAGAGCATGTAAAACCTGTTTCTGTAGCATAGAAACACCCACCTTGAGTCACTTCACTATGACTTTAAATGGAAACCTTGGCAGGGTTTTGAAAATCCTGAGTGATGAATGACAAGTTAAAGCAATCTGCCTCTTCATGTCAATGACGATTTTGTTTAAAAATGCTGAGTGGACCGTATCGGGTTTGGGAAGTGCCCTTCCAGCCCCAGATTCTGCTTGAGAAGGGAGCAAGCTGTGAAATACACTTTGAAAATTATAGTAAGTCTTACTCTAAGTGCCATTGGTTTCATTTACTAAGCTAGAATGTGCCTGATATCTACAGAATTTGCCCAATTCCTTTGGGAGGTATTTAAACTACCATGTTATACTATGATCTAAATTGAATCACATTTACAACCCCCAATGGAAAACATTAGTTTTTAAAACTTCTTCTCAAGCAACTTGTCCCAAGATTCAACATGTAAGTCTCAGTTCTCTAGAAGAAGACCATTCAACTTTATTCTAAAGACAAGTCAGTCCTTTATTACTACTTCACACAGTAGATTGTATTGCCTTTATCGAATGTCTGATATGTAGGAATAGTGGGGAGGATTCCCATAGTCTTGAGACCACAAAATCATAGAGTACCCGAGATAAACATGGCAGGTTTCTGTGTGGGGATGTACAATGTCATTTCTGTAGTTTGACCTACATGCTTAGGGGGACAATCACATTGGTAATATATACATATACTTATATTTCTTTTCTAAGTACCCCTTGAAGAAATACATGTTGTCAAAGAAATTAACATTATAAATCCATTATAAATAAGGTCCATTGAAGATCCACTTAGATGAAGAATGGCTTAACAAACTTGGCAATCCTTGGAACAGATTCAGCATCCATTCAACAACATAGAAACCAGTCAGAGATGACTAATGAAGTGAGAAATATATTTAAGAGTTCTGTATGAGGAATAATGCTTTATCTGTTTTCCAGGAAAGTCATAGAAGAGCACAGCATTACAACACAAATGTTGACAGAAAAGATCAACAAGGTTAACTTACAGAGTCAAAAAGTACATACAAATACAATGGATTTTAACATTAGAATCATACCTTAGGCTACAGCTTGTGAAATGGAAAAATAAGGCATTTTTTGTTAAAAGACAAAGAGGGTATTGGTAACATTTTTAATATTACTGATGATATTTGCATACTGTCACTAATTTTTCACCCTTAAGATATTTATTTTACTGGGTTTGCTGCATCATTCAGTAGTTTTATATATGAACACCAAACATGGACTGAAAAACATTTCTGGCCTAGCCCATTACTCTATGCCCCACAGACACTAACCAGTCATCCAACTAAAGCAAGGTGTCTTTCCAGAACAAAGAGAAGGAATTCTTAATAATATTTAAATGTTCTCTTAGAGAATCCAAGAAAAACTGGATAAAACCATACTTAAAAAAATTCTTTTTAATGTTCTAGTTAATAGTAAGCACAGGAGCATAATGTATCCAAAAAGGTTGTTGCACATTCAGTGATGCTTTTGGCCGTGCCTCTGAAACTTAAAAGGGCTTACTAGTCATCTGAGGAGCTGATGCAGTAGGTGGGGCAAAAGGGCAGAAGACTCTGAGTACCCAGCACCCTTCCAGGTAAGGCTGAGCTGGTAGGGTGAGGCATTTTTCTGAGTCACAAAAATCTAACAGGTCTCTTAAAAAAAAGGAGAATAAAAGAAGAAAGAAAGAAAGAAAGAAAGAGAAGAAAAGAAGGGAAAGGAAAGGAAAGGAAAGGAAAGGAAAGGAAAGGAAAGGAAAGGAAAGGAAAGGAAAGGAAAGGAAAGGAAAGGAACCTACACAGGGGAAAAAGAGGTTTTACAAAAGTAGTTCTGGAAGACAGTGAGAGAATGGCTTAAGGTATCAATGGCAAGTCACAGAGGGGCACACTCCACACACAGTCACTGTGAGATTCTTCACATGCACTACATTTCCCCCTGGAACAGTCAGATGACAACTACTTGCCACTGCATGTTCCCTTTACCACACGATTTTCTCTGAGTGGAGAAGACATGGATTTGTACCTTGAATTCAGGTAGGAGGAATTGGGCTTTGAATTTATATAAGGTAAATACAAATGAATTTGGATCTACCTCTAAGTTGAAAGTCAGTATTACAAAGATCAATTGGGAGAACTCATTTTTTAATTTTGATAGGTAGGATATGAATGTGTACCATCCCCAAGAACTAATGCCTAATTTTATAAGATAAAAGCATAACACCTCATCATATAATCCCTAGTAGTATAATCTTAAACCTGAATCCTTCACCTAATGTAAGCCTACTAGCTTCATAATTATTTTTCTCAATTCATAAACATTTAAGAACTTTATAGCTAAATAACCTGAAAATATATCATATGATACTATGACTCTGTGGCTTAGTCCAGGTTAATTTTATTTTATTTTATCTTATTTTATTTTTTAATCCCAGGTTCAATCCCTAGCACCACCTAAACTATTGCTGAGTAGCTCTGACTGAAAAAGAAGGGGAGAGGGAAGGGAGGAAAAGAAAGAAAATTCAGTGCATTCTGTAGTAGTAAAGGATACTTTGGCAAAACTGGGTTTCACATTTTGAGTTTGACTCTAAGGCCAGTGCTTTTGAATACAACTGACTTCCCACTTTCAATCTTGGTGAGTAAACTCATCTCCATTATTGTTCTCCACCTTCACAAGTTGGAACTTGCTTGGAATTTGAAATATCACTGCTCTTAAAGCAACCTTTCTTCATATTGTTTCTTGAAACTGGAAACAGGGGCCTGTTGGCGATGCTCCTGGTTAAGCACTCACATGACCTTACACAAGGACTCAGGTTCAAACCCCTGCCCCACCTGCAGAGAGAAAGCTTCACAAGTGGTGAAGTAGAACTGCAGATGTCTCTCTGTCTCATTCCTTCTAAATCCCCCACCCCTGCTCTCAATTTCTCTCTGTCCCTATGCAATAATAAATAAGTAAAAGTTTGTTTTTTTTTAAAGAAACTGGAAACAAAGGTGTCAGCTGGGCAAAGACAATATGCAGGCACCTTAATTCTAATTAATCTTGCATTTATTTATATATGAAATTTGAATCTCCATTTCAGTGTTGTGAACTGTTTTCATACTTTGACAAGTGTAAACTACAAATTAAAATGTTTAATCAAGTGTTTGCTAAAGTGGGTATTTAGTTGTTACTATCATGTAAAAGAAAAGATTCAGGGACTGAGGAGATAGTACAGCAGTGGAGCACAAATTCCCATATGAGAGATCTCAGGTTCAATCCCCAGCATTCCAGATGCTATACCTGGATGCTGCTCCGGGTATAAATAAATAAATAAATAAATCACCACAGGTGGTACAGTACCTGGTTGAGTGTACACATTACAGAGTACTAGGACCTGGGTTCAAGCCCCCTAGTACCTACCTGCAGGGGGAACTTCACAAGTGGTGAAACAGTGTTTCAGGTGTCCCTTTCTCCCTATCTACTTCCCCCTTCCCTCTCAATTTCTTTATGTCTCTATCCAAAAAAATAAAAATTAAAAATATTCACCATATACTCGATTTATTTATGAAGAAAAAAACAAGGAGATATGATCATTTGAAATTCTAAAATGCTAACAAAAAAAAAAAAAACGAGCTATCAATAGTAGCATAGAATATAATGTTCTGCATTTTACATAGCTCTAAGGAAGTAGCTCTTTTCATAAAAATACCTCTAGGGACATAGTTCATCAAACAGAGTATAGTCCTTATCAGGAGTTGGAGTTGGGCTCTGGATTTAATCTTCAGCACTGCAGACAACCCCAAAGGAATTCTAAGGAAAGTAGAACTAAACACACACACACACACACACACACACACACACACACACACACTTCATACAATAAAAATTGTGAAGGGACGCAGTTTAGTAGTATGTGAACACACAAGGTTCTGGGTTCATTCCCTGACACCACATTAAAAGTAAATAAATGCATCTAATTTAATACTAACATTTGCCAGCAATTGTGTGAATCTTGAATACCAAAATAAACAATATACATATTGCAAATATCAGCTAATTAAAGAGATGGTCATATATTTTGTGATCCAAAGGTCTACATTTGTACCAGTCACAATGATATGATGTTATTTTTCTTTTCCAGTACATATCAAGAAGTTTTAAAATGCAACCATACATGCTAAATTCTTTGTATTGAGAGATCGGTTAGAGTGCCATCAACCTTACCACTTGTTTCACAAGAGTATGTATTTGCACATAAGCTCTAAACTACTTGTTACATTTTAGATAAAAATAATAGCTTTACCACTTCACTCCTGTGAGAATGTCATACATCAGAAAAGGTAATAGCAGCAAATGCTGGAGAGGGTGTGGGGTCAAAGGAACCCTCCTGCACTGCTGGTGGGAATGTAAATTGGTCCAACCTCTGTGGAGAACAGTCTGGAGAACTCTCAGAAGGATAGAAATGGGCCTATCCTGTGATCCTGTGATTTCTCTCCTGGGGATATATCCTAAGGAACCCAACACACCCATCCAAAAAGATCTGCATAGATCTTATAGAACACATAGAGCAAATTGTTCTTAGCAGCACAATTTGTAATAGCCAAAACCTGGAAACAACCCAGGTGTCCAACAACAGATGAGTGGCTGAGCAAGTTGTGGTATATATACACAATGAAATACTACTCAGCTATTAAAAACAGTGACTTCACCGTTTTCACCTGATCTTGGATGGAGCTTGAAAAAGTCATGTTAAGTGAAATAAGTCAGAAAGAGAAGGATGAATGTGGGATGATCTCACTCTCAGGCAGAAGTTGAGAAAGAAGATCAGAAGACAAAGCACAAATAGAACCTGAACTGGAGTTGGTGTATTGCACCAAAGTAAAAGACTCTGGGGTGGGGGTGGGGGAGGAATACAGGTTGACAGAGGACCTAGTGGGGGTTGTATTGTTATATGGAAAACAGGGAAATGTTATGTGTGTACAAACTACTGTATTTACTGTTGAATGTAAAACACTGATTCCCCAATAAAGAAATTTTTAAAAAAGTAATAGCTCTGGGGAAATATATTGTGTTTTCAGTAAATCCTACTAAAGTTATCTGGGAATCTGAAGACTGCAACACATGCCTAGATAGCAGTCCTATAGTATAAAATACACACTTCTACTTTCACGAGTCAAAAAGAGCAATCTTCTATGGCAAGACATGGGGCCAGAGTATAATAAAAGAGCAACTCATCTTGACTGCAATGGTCAAAGAAGGAACTCACTAATGGCTACAAGTCTATTCTCTCCTTCCCACAATGATCCCATGAGGGGACCCTGGATCTTTGATTTGAGCCTAGATCTTGAGCAAAAGTCACATCTAACACATTACCAGTACTTAATTATCTTTGGAAAGTTCACAAGAATAATTACATTGGGATGTTTAGGCTACCACCTATCTGTGTGTAATATGAGCACACATATTACAATGTGCAAGGACAGGGATTCATTCGAGGCCTCAGTCCCCACCTGCAGGGGTAGAGCTTTGAGAGTGGTGAAGCAGTGTTGCAGGTGTCTCTCTGTTTCTCTTCCTCCCCATCACTCCCTTCCCTCATGATTTCTGGCTTTCTCTATCCAAAATAAATAAAGATAATAAATAAATCTTAAATAAATAAAATAAAAATAGTCTTAAGGTATCATAAAGGGAGTCATGGATTTTTCAAAACCCACTTGAAATACTGGACTCTTCCAAAAAGCAATTTCTAGAACAAATGAAAACAAACTACATACTGGATTGCTGTTGTACTTTGTTGTAGAGTTAAATATTTTACACAGCTACCCAATTAAAAAAAAAGAACAGACTGATTCCATATACAAAACACTACATCAGTCTGAGGTTAGAAGGGCCACACCCAAGGAAGGTGAGCTCACCTCAGTAGTCAAGAGAAATACCAACTGCATTGTGCTTGTTTCACATAAGGGCCAAGATGACAGTCAGAGCCATGCAGGCCGGATCATGTCCCAGCAAGTATGCTGGTCATTGTTCTGCCAGCATTCTCTCCCAGCCAGCACACCAGCATTCTTTTATTATATGGAAGATTGCCAGTACTCTATCAGTCTGTGCATAACTTATGATTATCAAAGTCAGTTTAAAAACACACCTGTTGAAACAAACCTATTAAATCCCTTACAAAGACCATATTCAGATGCAGTTTTACTGGAAGACACAATACAAGTATATTTTTATAATTAATTACCTTTAAAACCTAAAAAAAATATTGGAATAACACAAACCCTGCCATGCATACTGTTCTGAGTTTGAAGAAAGGAAAACCAGACCTCACGGAAAGGAGAATTCCAAGCAATTTTCATGATTTATTGTTTGCTAGTGAGAAACACATCTTCTAGGGGGTAGGGTCTGGGACAAGCTCTTAGTGAGAACTTCCAAACAGTCAATAATAGATAAGATAGAGCACCAGCCACCCCACCCCATCTCCCTGGGGATGGGCTTAAAGCCACAAAGAAAACCCAGAAGAACCTAGCCATTTAAGGAAAGAATCAAATCAAAAATGTTAGCAGGTAACTGAAAAAGGCAGGTTGTCTTCCTTTCTGGTTAAAATCTATTAGATTTAGTGAAGTCCCAATTAATACTATTTGACTTTAAATTCAGATTATGTCCACAACTAGACCCTCCCCAGCCACCCCACCCCCACCCCATCCCCACACACTGCTGGTCACAGCAGAACTCCTGCATCCCCAATTTTTCACATGCCTCAAAGGGGCATCTATTAATGAGTGATATAAAAGCTTCCTTTCTGCTGCTGGTGGTGGTAATGGTGCTTTCTGCAATGTATTAAAATTGCTTCCTCTGCTTCAAATCAGGTTAAAATAAACGAGTTTTTATTGAACAGCCAGACAATGCGTAAGCTGAAAACACATCCCCTAAAACAAAAGCTAAAGCTAACAAAAATTAGCTTGACACCTCAAATACTCCCGTATGAAAATCCTAACTCCTAAAACTTAATGGAAGACTGGCTCTCAATTGATTTAAATTAAACGAATATAACGTCTTTAAGGAAGGAGGAGTTTAATCATAGTAACAAAATAACATGTGACAGGTTGGGAAGAAATTTCACTAGATCTCCAAGAAAATACTTTGTTCTTATGCACTCATCGAAACCTTTTCAATGGCTGAAATCATCTTTAGCACTCAGTTGATAAACACTACAAATAAATAAATAAGCTTACATTGGGGTTATTTTCTTCCCATGTTAAGCCTGGTTTGGGCCACAAAGGTCTGCCAATAATTTATTTTGTTCAGGTTGATGTATACATCTATGCTCTAAATAGATTATTAATTCGTAGTCACCCTGATCAGTCCCCTAGACAAAGGACTTCTGTTGACACCTTGTGTTCCCAGGGCACCAGGTGAACGCCCAACCCGTCAGGCCCGGAGGGCTTCCGGGAGGCGGCGGCACTCACCATATTCCATGAGGCTCTCGCAGCCTTGCTCTGGAGACCCGGTGCCGCCGCCCTCTTCCCAGCACCGCCACCACAGAGAGGACGTCTGGATGTGGGTGTCGGACTGCAGCCAGCCTCGACCGGACAGCGCGATGATATCGAAGGCGATGGCGCTGAGCAGGAGCAGGGGCAGGATCCACCTGCAGCGCTCGCAGGCCAGGCCGCAGCGCAGCATCTCGACGGTGGCGGCGCGGCGCGGAGCGGAGGAGCACGGGCTGGGAGGCAGCGGAGAGTGGCCGGCGAGCACCGGCTGCGCGACAAAAGGGTAGCGCGGCGGGTAGGCGGCTCCCGGGAAGACGCTGCTGGGCTGGTGGCGGGGGCGCGGCGCGGGGGCCGCACCTACATTCCAGTGAGTCACCGAGCGCCGCCCAGACCTGCCGGGCCAGACCCGGAGCTCTCGGGCAGAGGCGAGGCCGGACTCAGGTTACAGCGTGTGGGGGTGCGCCCCGCCTCCCGCTTTTCTCGGTGCGCGCACCCCAGAAGCTTTCTCCGCGCTCCCAGGTGTGCTGCGCATGGTAATCTGCGCCACGTAGGTCAAACAGCTGCCCGCTGACCATCGGGGAATGGTCTGATTTGCAGCAATGTCAAAGTCCCAAGTTTGAGATGGGTGTTGAAGTTGTGCTGTGAAGTCAGCGCAGCACTCTGTCTAGCTTGTGCCAGAGCCAGAAGCCTGTCTATTTCCCCCAAAGAAAAGTGGGCACTTCTTCTAGGACGCTGCCCTTGGACTTTGTACTGTGACTCCTACTCTTATATATTTACATTCCCTTCTTTCCCTCTGGGTTGAGGTTTGACAGCGGGGGCCATGTTTGATTTAGCTTAGTTGCCCTGGTAATCTAGCACCTTTGGGGGCCTAATAAACATTTTATGGGTCAACACACTAAAGTTAACAAATGCTCAGTTCAGTCTTGGAGGGTCGCTTGGGGCTTCCCCAGATAACATCCAGTCCTGGCTGCTGGAGTTCACTGGAATCCTATTACGAGCCTATTTACCCCACTCCCACCCCCTTATCCACTCTTAATTTACTACGTCGAGGTTTCACTAGACAAAAGCCATACGTCAGCATGCAGCCAGCTCCTAAAATCCTGGCCCTGCTTGGGTCACCACTGACTCCTCAGGCGTGGCAGGGAGGGTGTGGTGGCAAGGGGGAGCGGCGCTGGGGAGAAACAAGCTCACAGTTTCTGACATCTTGCCAGACCTTGGGCAAACAAAAGTCATTTCATGAAAACTATCCAATGAAAGTATATCCTACGATTCTAAGGATTTCTTCTCAATCCCTTACTTTTTCCATAAGCGTAGTACCAAAAAAAGTGTAAATACTTGAGTGTTGAATTTTAGACCTCTATGTTTGATGTTAGTATTCTCCCTAAAAAAAAAAAAAAAAATTATCATACGCAGTTCTCTACTAATTTTTGAGAATGAATGAAAATACTTCCAACAACGTATAAAAACATTGCTCCAACCTTCTCATTCCACATACGCCGACTTCAAGTATTCAGTTTCAAAGAACTGCACAATGGGGCATTCTATAATTTTGCTGCATACTATGTAGATTATATGAAGAAAGCAAGCTCCCAGGGGTTTCAGGCTGATGAGATGATAGCATAATTGTTATGCAAAAGACTTTTATATTCTAGTCAGTAAAGTTCCCATGTTCAATCCTCAGCACCACCATAAACCAGAGCTGAACAGTGTTCTGGTAAAAAAACAAAAAGTAAAAATGAAAATAAAGAAACATTTGTTTAATTAACTATGAAAAAGACATGTATGACAAAAACATTTTCATGGGGTAAATATTCACCTCATGATTGGTGTCTAGCTACCACCTTGATGTCACTGAATGGAAAGTTAGGAAAAATCAAATAAAAATAAATCAAATAGGGAGTCGGGCTGTAGCGCAGCGGGTTAAGCGCAGGTGGCGCAAAGCACAAGGACCAGCATAAGGATCCCGGTTCGTACCCCAGCTCCCCACCTGCAGGGGAGTCGCTTCGCAGGCGGTGAAGCAGGTCTGCAGGTGTCTATCTTTCTCTCCTCCTCTCTGTCTTCCCCTCCTCTCTCTATTTCTCTCTGTCCTATCCAACAACAACAACAACAATAATAACTACAACAATAAAAAAAAAACAAGGGCAACAAAAGGGAATAAATAAAATAAATATTTTTAAAAATAAATAAATAAATCAAATAGAGTGAGCAAAGTGGTTTCAGATAAAATGAGTTATTTGTTAGTGTCTAAATATCTATGAAAATTCTGGTATAAGGCATAACTACTTTTTCTTGTCCCAGTAATTTGAGGAACCCGGCTTGTTACTACTAAGGTGAAAACAAGGAAAGTAGTTCTTTAGAATTTCTGCAAGAGATTAAAATTATCCTAGTAGAGTTCCAACAACAATAAACCCAACACCTATTGGCAGACTGCGACACCAGCTAACTAAGGTAAAATTCATTCACGTATTAGCTGTGTCACATTGAGCCATTTAAGCTCTTTGTGTCTCCATTTCCAAATCTATAAAAAATAAATTCATCTCACAGCATTGTAATAAATGTAAGTGAAAGATGTTATGTATATACTATGTGTGCTTAACCCAGTGTACTACTGCCCAGTCACCCTGAAGTAATGTATGTAAAGCATGCTTCCAATGGTACTTTTGCACAGTAAAACACAATGTAAGGATAAATGGTGGTGATATTTTCTATCTTAATAGGACTGAAAAGGAATATTATCTTGTTGCATGGAGTCAATCTATTTTGAACACCAACTATGCATTATTAACTTATCTTGCACAACGTAGTCATACACCTTAGTCTTATTTGTAAATAGTAGACTATAGTGAGCAATAGACAGCTGTCTAGTACCCCCTGCTGGTAAACATAGGTGTTGCAGAGCACTGAGCATTCGAAAATTTTATTTATAAATTTAGGGTGTTCAATGTGTCCTGGAGTTCTGATTCCCCAGAACACTGCCCCACCAGGGAAAGAGAGAGGCAGGCTGGGAGTATGGATCAGCCTGTCAATGCCCATGTTCAGCTGGGAAGCAATTGCAGAAGCCAGACCTTCCATCTTCTGCATCCCACAATGACCTTGGGTCCATACTCCCAGAGGGTCAAACAATAGGAATGCTATCTGGGAAGGGGATGGGATACGGAGTTCTGGTGGTGGGAATTGTGTGGAGTTGTACCCTTCTTATCCTATGGTTTTGTCAGTGTTTCCTTTTTACAAATAAAAATTATAAAAAAATTTTTTTAAATGAAAATCAGTAAGTTCATGCTCTATGTGGAAAACAGGCTCTTTAAAAACTATGGCTTTAGACTTTAAGCAAAAAGGTAAAGTGGGTAGATGAATAGTATCACTGATATTTTTTTTTTCTCATCTCATTCAAAATGGCATTATTCTAGGACATGTTGTACTGCAAACAAAATGCATAAATATAGTACATAAGAGTAAAAATCTGTAGTTTGGTTATCTAACATACCTAGAAAAAATAAGAACTATTTATTGTGAGGTTACTATATGCCAGAAAATGCTTCCCAGAGACGTTTATACTGTTATTAAGTTTACGTAATGGAGAAGTGTATACTGCTCTTAAGTTAACATCCGAAGAAGAATGGGGACACAAATAATTAATTGATTTGATCAAAGTATCACAGTTCCTAAGTGGCAGACTCTACCCTATGCAGTTCAATGTAAGAGATAATGCTTTTATTGTACCACAATTACCATTAGCAAGAATTTGAATTATATTTCTTCTAAAGTCCCCTTGTTGGAGATGATTTGGGAGAAACCTCACAGAAGTGAACATTTCTTTCTTTTTTTTAATTTCTTTATTGGGGAATTAATGTTTTACGTTCCACAGTAAATACAGTAGTTTGTACATGCATAACATTTCTCAGTTTTCCATATAAAAATACAACCCCACTAGGTCCTCTGTCATCCTTCTTGGACCTGTATTCTACTCCCCCCAACCCCCACCCACCCCAGTGTCTTTTACTTTGGTGCAATACGCCAATTCCAGTTCAGGTACAGAAGTGAATATTTCATTCTGAATTATTTTATACAAGGAAATATGGTAACTTATGTGGTTGCACTGCTTTTTTTTTTCTGTGATAACTGAGAAATGGTCTTTTTTTTTTTTTCTTTGTCTTGTCCTACCTCTATTACTAGCTGCCTTATCTGACATTTATGTTGTCTTGGCTCATCATGGCCTATTGGTTACACTGTTAGAGATTGCTTTTTCTCTCTTTTGCTCACCAATGAATCTTGTTTTTTAATTCTTTATTGGGGAATTAATGTTTTACATACGACAGTAAATACAATAGTTTCTACATGCGTAACATTTGCCAGTTTTCTATATAGCAATACAACCCCCACTAGGTCCTTTATCATGCTTTTTGGACCTGTGTTCTCCCCCCCTCCCAATCACCACTGAATCTTTGTGTTCATTTTTCTCTTTCTCCTTAATATGTTAGTCTTCTTCTGCCCACTGCCTTTACTCTATATTGAATACTTTTCTTTATGCCAACCTATTGAGTCTATGTGTTTTCTTTGTGGTATATTACCCACTTTTATGATTTCAACCTCTACTTATATACTCATGACTTGCAAATAATTATCTCTACACAACACTGCTCCTCTGTGCTCCAATTTTTATATATAATTTCTAGCAAGTAGCAGCACTTAGATTTACCCTCAAACACTTTGTTCTCAACCAGAACAGAGTCCAAGCTGTCCATTCTATTTTCCTGAACCATAATTTTCTTTCTAAATATCAGTCAAACTTCAATCACACTAGTCATCAAAATTAAAACTCCAAAGTTGCTCTTAACTTTTCTTTTTTCTTCTTCTTACCAGAGCACTGTTCAGCTCTGGCTTATGGCAGTGTAGGGGACTGAAGATGGGACTTTGGAGCCTCAGGGAAGAGAGTCTCTTTGCATAACTATTATGGTCATTTAAATATAGTAAAGCAAGTCTTTGAATGGCATTATTTCATTCAGCATAGTTATAATGTTCATAAGGAGGAAACAATTCTTTGCTGGGGTCACTGTGTGGCATTTTGCAGTCTCCCCCTGTCTGTGTGGGTTTTCTTTCTAGGAACTCTTATTTCCTCACAAATTCCAAAGGTGAACACATTAGGTTTGTTAATATCTCTCAATTATTATATATTGAGTGACTATATGAGTGAGTGTGGTGTGATGGTGGTGGTGGTGGTGGTGGTGGTGGTGGTGGTGGTGGTGGTGGTGGTGGTGGTGGTGTGTGTGTGTGTGTGTGTGTGTGTGTAGTCTAGCCTGTTGGTGGTGGTGGTGGTGGTGGTGGTGGTGGTGTGTGTGTGTGTGTGTGTGTGTGTGTGTGTGTGTGTGTGTAGTCTAGCCTGTTGAGAGCTAGGCCCCACCTTGAGCCCTGAGCTACTATGATAGGCTTTGACTACTCTACTCATGACCCTGAACTGGAATAAATGGGTTTGGAAATGGAATGGAATGGAATGGAATCACATTAGTCAACAAAATTAAAACTCTAAAGCTTCTCAACTTTTTTTTTCCCACAACACTGCTCAGCTCTGGCTTATGGCAGTGCGGGTGGGGGATTGGACCTGGAATTTTGAAACCTCAGGCCTGAGAGACTTTTTGCATAATCATTATGCTATCTAACCCAGTCCTGCCTCCCCACCCCGCCAAATTCATGTATATCATTTCTCTAGATTGCACACATGAGTAAAACCATCTAGACTTTCAGTTCTTCCTTTGCTAAGCATAATCACCACCAGTTCTTTGAAAGACTTTTGCACAACTATAATGCTGTCTCCCCAGCCCATAAAATACATTTTTTAAAAAACAATAAAATGGAGTGGGGGGATTACGTGATGGTTATGCAAAGAGACTCTCATGCCTCAGGCTCCATGGCCTTAGGTTCAATTCCCCACATTATCATAAAAACAGAGCTGAGCAGTGCTATGGTAAAACAAAACAAGTAAAAATAATAATAAAACAATAAAATTTAAATGGTGCTTAGCTTGGTGCCTTACCAACAAACACCATAGTTCTCTCAAATCTTTTGAGATACTTTACAGTTTTACTACTTTTTTTTGTGCAAGTTCATGGGTTTTAATTCTCTATATTCCACAGAAGTTGGGTGGAACTATGCCCCTGTAGTTTAATTTCATAATCTTGGCAAATACTATTAAGTCACTAGTAAAAAATTAAAAACCAAAAATAAATACAACAGTGCTTTGTGAGACTATTAGTGACTTCTCACCAAATAAATTAATGGATATTGTCAAACCTTAGCCTTAGCCTTTGCCTGTGGTAACTTATGGCCTTCTTCTGGAAGTTCACCCCTCATTCCACCACATCACTCATTTGTTTCTTCTCTTATGTCAAGTGCCTCCCCCATTCATGATGTTATTTTTGCCTTTATTCTAGACCTTCCTTCTCAGTTCCCCCTATTTATTTATTTATTTATTTGATACAGAGAGAAATTGAGAAGGGAGAAGGAGATAAGAAGGGAAAGAGACAGCGAGACATTTGCATACCTTCAGCATTTGTTAATCTTTGCCCCTGCAATGGGGACCAGGGGCTTGAACCTAGAGCCTTGTACACCGTAATGTGTGCATCTAACCAGGTGCACCACCTCCTGTCCCCAGTCCCTCCCTCCTTACTTACTTACTTCTTACTGATCTTTTAAATTCTGTTTCAGATAAAACATACCCCAAGAAATATTTTCCAAATCTTGACAAATTTCCTGTATTCCCACCACAAATCTAAGATATCTGTGTAGAAAGATCTGTGCTCCCAGAAAACTTGAAGTGTTTGCATCAGTCACAATATGTCATCTTCTTTATGTCCCCATTAAACAGATCCTTAAAGAAAGTGACAATGTCTTTAATCCCCAGTGACTTTCCTAACATAGCATAGGTAATAGTTTGATGAGTAATGAATTAATGGTTATGACAGTATCTACCTGTGAAATTGGTCTCTCTAAGAATCAGTTAAAAAAGAAAAAAACGTTAGGAAATTGAATAATTCTAAAGTGCAATGAACAATAGATAAGAATCAGACATTTGCCCACCAATGTGTCCTGGAGTTTAGCTTCCCCAGAGACACACCTTACTAGGGAAAGAGAGAGGCAGACTGGGAGTATGGACCGACCAATCAACGCCCATGTTCAGCGGGGAAGCAATTACAGAAGCCAGACCTTCTACCTTCTGCAACCCTCAACGACCCTGGGTCCATGCTTCCAGAGGGATAGAGAATGGGAAAGCTATCATGGGAGGGGGTGGGTTATGGAGATTGGGTGGTGGGAATTGTGTGGAGTTGTACCCCTCCTACCTTATGTTTTTGTTCATTAATCCTTTCTTAAATAAAAAATTAAAATATATATATATATATATGGTAAAAAAAAAAAAAAAGAATCAGACATTTGGGGCCAGGTGGTAGTGCACCTGGTTTGGCGCACATGTTATAGTGCACAAGGACCCAGGTTCGAGCCCCTGGTCCCCACCTGCAGGGGAAAGCTTCGGGAATGGTGAACCAGGGCTGCAGGTATCTCTATCCTCTACCTCCCCCTTCCCTCTCAATTTCTGGCTGCCTCTATCCAATAAATAAATATAATTTTTAAAAATTAAAAAAAAAAGAATCATACATTTAGGGGCCAGGTTGTGGCACACCTGGTTAAGTGCACACATTACAGTGCACAAGGACCCAGGTTCAAGCCCCTGGTCCCCACCTGCAGGGGGAAAATTTCATAAGTGGTGAAGCAGGGCTGCAGGTATCTCTCTGTCTCTTCCCCTCTCTACCTCCCCCTTCCTTCTCAATTTCTCTCTGTCTGTATTCGATAATAAATAAAAATTTTTTAAAATCAGACATTTAATGAAAATGTGTGTCCCAAACAGTAGGTGGTGGTAGGTCATTGTTATTTGGCATAGTATTACAAGGTTTAAAACTGACCAAAAAAAAAATTTTTTAATCAAATATAAGTGTTGCCCAGCTGGTGACACAACAAGAACACACTTCTTACTACATGTGAGGGCCTGGGTTTGAGTCCCAGGTTACCTGCAGGGGTTGGGGCAGGGGGTGGTTCTTCCAAACTGATAGAGAAGTGTTGAGAGTAGAGACAATGTTCTCAGTCCCTTTTTCTCTCTCTAACTCTAAAAAAAGAGAGAGAGAGAGAGGAAGGAAGGAGTAAGGAAGGGAAGAAGAAAGACTACCAGGAGCACTGGAGTCATGCAGGCACTTCTAGCGTTTGCCCTTCTTCCGTAGCCAGTCAACAGCGTCAGGTTGAGCCTGATGTAAAGTTTTGAGACCTCCTTTGAATCTGGAGAGGTGGCAGTCGTTGACTATGCAGGCACTGAGCCCCAGTAATATTTCTGAAAGTAAATAAATAAATAAATAAATAAATAAATAAATAAATAAATAAAAACGGTTATGTGAGGTAAGCCAGAAGGAGAAGGTCAAATACTGAATGACATCACTCCTAGGTGGAATTTGAGAACCAAAGAAGAAAAAGAAAACAGCAGGTGAAGCAGGCTAGTTGTGGTCTATTGCAGCAGAACCAAGGACTCTAAAGAGGGGAGGCGGGAGAAAATTGAGATGGTGTTGGGGACCCAGTGCATGAGGGTGAAAGGTGGACATAATTGGTGGTAGGAGTGGTATGAAGACACCTGTCGCAAGAAGAGGTAAAATTGTGCTCATGTGAAAACTGTTTTGTGTAAATTATTATATCCCCCACTAAAGTAGTTTTAAATAGTCATGTAGTATAGTTTTAAATGCCTCTACACGATAATCAATAAGTGTATCTTTGTTAGTTTGTAAACTGTAGCAAATAGATGGGGAAATGAATGTAGAAATTTATGGGAATTCTGTACTCATTAAGTTTTCTGTGTATCTAAAATTATTATTAAGTTAATTTCTAAAAATACCTTTATATTGCTTGACATAAAATTTTCCTCACAGAAAATGTGAATATGAGAACTCCAATATTAATAATTAATTTTCAAGTTTAGAATGTTATTTGTTGATGGAACAACTGGTTGAGCACAGGTTACCATGTTTACCTTGCGTGAGGATCCAGCTTTGAGCCCTTGCTCCCCACCTATGGGGGGGGGGACTTTTCATAAGGGTGAAGCAGGTATGCAGATATCTCTCTCTCTCCTTCACCTTCTCCTTCTCCATATCCCCATTCCTCTCCCCTCTCAACTTCTCTCTGTCCTGTCAAATAAAATGGAAAGGAAAGAAAGGAAGGAAGGAAGGAAGGAAGGAAGGAAGGAAGGAAGGAAGGAAGGAAGGAAGGAAAGAAGGAAGGAAGGAAGGAGAGAAAGAAAGGGAGGGAAAGAGGGAGAAAGAAAGATGAGAGAGAGAAATGACTTCTGAAAGCAATGGATTCCCTGGTGACAATAAAAATATTAGGGACTGGTGAAATATTTCACTTGGATAGTGTGAACCCAGGCTCAAGCCCAACCACCTCTTCACTGAAAGGGAATTTTAATTTTAACTGTAATTTCATTCCCGTCTCTCTGCTTCTCTACATATATATCTAAAAGAAATATATAGATACACAAAATATTTATGGAAGTAGATAGATTCCACTTAGTTATTTTACCATTCAGTGAGATTATTAATGTGCTACACCCTTTAAAAAAATCTTAAAACAGAAAGTTCAAACAAGTAAATAAGTGCTTCATTTTGTTTTCTGATTGGCTTTGGTTTGGTTTTTGTTACCATTACTGCTATTCTGACATTTTTTTTTAGACACTGTTCTCTGTGCAGTCACAGTTGAGATTCTCCCTTGTCTTCTTTCAGTTCATTTCTCTGGTTTCTTCTTATCCTTACTCAGGCTTCTTTCCTCACATTTGAATTTAAACCAGCCATACTGGCATCTATCTATTCATCAGGATACCAGTTCAACAGTACCCACTCTAATCCCTCCACATTCTTGTTTATTTTTTCATCACTCCCATCACCAAAGGTCTGTGTCCCCATCCCTATCTCCATAGATAACTACTATAGTTCTCCCACAATCTTGAAAATAGGTTGATTTTTTTCATATTTGTATTAAGTTCTCTATATTCTGCATATGATGGAAACAATTCTGTAGTTGTCCTTCACCTCCTTACTTGCTTCACTAACTACAATCTTCTCTAATTCCATCCACTTCATCCCAAAGGACACAGTGTAATCCCTTTTTTATATTTTTTTAATCTTTTAAAAAAATTTTATTCCTTTTTGTTGCCCTTGTTGTTTTATTATTGTAGTTATTATTGTTGTTGTTATTGATGTCATTATTGTTGAATAGGACAGAGAGAAATGGAGAGAGGATGGGGAAGACAGAGAGGGAAGAGAAAGACGCCTGCAGCCCTGCTTCACCACTTGTAAAGCGACTCCCCTGCAGGTGGAGAGCCGGAGGCTCGAACTGGGATCCTTACACGGGTCCTTGCACTTTGTGCCACATGTGCTTAACCCACTGCACTACCACCCAACTCCCAATGTCATCCCTTTTTATTGCTGCATAATATTCTGTTGAGGCTACTTTTTTATCCAGTCATCTGTCGAAGGACAATTTGGTTGTTTCCAGGTTTTTGCCATTGTGAATAAAGCTGATATAAACATGGGGGTGCACATATCCCTTCAAATCAGTGTTGTTACATCTTTTGCATGTATGCCTGGTTGTGTAATTGCTGGGCTATATGGCATTTCCATTTGTATTTGTTTAAGGATTCTCTATACCATTCTCCATAGTGGTTGCACCAGTTTACATTCCCATCAGCAATGAAGTAGAGTTCTTCTCTCTCCACATCCTCTCCAACACTTATATTCTCTTGTTTTATTCATGGAGCTCATTCTCACAGGTGTGAGGTGGAATCTCAATGTGGTTTTAATCTGCATTTCTCTGATGATGAGTAAATTAGAACATTTCTGCATATGTCTGTGGGCCATGTGTATATCTTTAGAAAACCGTCTATTCATAGCTTCTGTCCACTTGTTAATTGGGTTTTTTCTTCTTCTTGAGCTATATGAGCTCTTTATAGATGTTTGATTTTAACCACTTTTATGAAGTGTAGCATGCAAATATCTTTCCAATTTGCTGTGTTTCCTGTTTATCCTAATGTAATTTTACTCATGGCACCTGGACTGAAAATTATAGTACGGGGGGGGGGGGAGAATACAGGTCCAAAAAGGATGATAAAGGACCTAGTGGGGTTTGTATTGTTATATGGAAAACTGGAAAATGTTATGCATATAGAAACTATTGTATTTACTGTCAAATGTAAAATATTAATTCCCCAATAAAGAAATTTTTAAAAAAGAAAATTATAGTATGGCCATGCTACATCATTTAAGTAAAATTTTTATGTGCCCTGAAATGCTGAGCACCACTGCCTCTTGAGACCATGCTTTTAACAAAAGGATCTAGTTTTTCAAATTGTGGAAAACAACATATTAAAACTATGCTATTAGTTGTCTTAATGGCATGATTTAATATCTGTTCACTACTCAGAACATAATATTGAAAAAACTCTGGGTGAAAAGGAAGGTTGCACTCAACAGAGTAAATGTTACAGAGATGTCGCTGAAGAAATTCTGTGGTTAAGACCATACTGTGTCTTGCAAACACCAGGACAAGGGCAGTAGACTAGAAATCAAAACAGTAGAATCTCAAACTCCAGCCCTCATTCATTCATTACATCGGGCTCCTTTATGTACTTCCAAGTCCTCATATAACTCAAGAAGTATGCCCTATCCTATGTGCCAAGCTCTGGAAACATCTGCTGCAAAAATCCACCTTTGACCACATGTGGAATTTTTGTGTGCATGGGGCAGGAGGCAGGAAGAGGGGGTGTAATAATGCATCTGAATCTTGGAAGGACTCAGACACGGGCTAACTAGACAGAAAATTTGTGGGATCTGAATACACAAAATACAGTCCAAAAAAGTCTAATAAGGGCTCTAGATAGACATGTCCTCTAGTGAATTTCTTGTCCCATGGGCAGGACAAGACAAAATCAAGTAAAGGCCAGTCAGGCCACACAAAAGCCAAACAATGGGGCTTTGTATCCAGATGTTTCCCAGCTACCTAACAGCTAAGTACCCATTACACCTGGAGATGTGGTGGATGGAAACTTTAGCTGTGCTCTGCACATGCACATGCATGCACATGCATGCAAGAGCACATGCATGCAAGAGAAACTAAGTTCATCTGAGAGGCTCACAACCCCCTGTTCCTGCTTTACCCTGTATGCCTCTTTCCATCTTCCCTCCGCTCCTGCATATAAGAGACTTGTTTCAGGAAGTCTTTTTTGTTACTAATACTTGGTTGTATCTTTTAATTACTTGAGTGTGGGAATATTTTCTAAATTGTGTTAAAAATTCAGAACAATGTTTTCTATATGCCTAGGAAATAACTGGAGAAGTATAGCCTGTATGTTAACAATGAAACACCATTTTATGAATGGAGAATGACAAATAATTTTAGAATAATTTTTATTTGTTATTAATAGTATATTACAAGATTGTAAGATTACAATATATAGTTCCACACCACACCCACCATCAATGATCTGTAAACCCATCTCCCACTTCTGAAAGATAATCACCACAGATTTCACAAGAATGACAGATATTTTTTAAAATATATTCATTCTATTTGA